>NC_036872.1:13242650-13244280 GCF_002910315.2 Salvelinus sp. IW2-2015
CAAAAAAACTAAAGTGACCCTGGTACACTTCACTGGGATCCTCACTAGCTACTAGTTCAAATGGTTGCAAGTGCGACAGTTTTGGTCATGGTATCGAACCCTGCCTGTCTTCACTTGATCTCATTTACAGTTGATGCATCGCCACAATGTTTGTTTTTCAACTGAGCACTATAGTTGTTGTCTGCTTGTAAGTCGCTCTGGATAAGAGCGTCTGCTAAATGACTTAAATGTAAATGTAAATGTCTAGGCTGGTGATTATCATATGGGGCTCCCAGAGGAGCGCCAGTGGGAAGGAAGGAACCAGACACCGCCTCCACACCGCCTGCTGTAGCCGTACTGTTTGCAGCCAGACTGGTATAATGTCGGGTGTACACTACATGACTTTGAAACTCCTAACATCGCTGATCCTCTCACATTAAACGTCTTGCCTGTGTTTTAGTTTTTTTGTTGTCTTGGTGTGCTTACTAAACGATCTGGCACAGACGGGTCACACACAAACAGGATTCTCCATGCCACGCTGTCTCACCAAAACAATGTGGTGATGTGATTTAACGTAGCTAGAACATGGGGTGGCAGGTAGCCTAGTGTTGGGCCAGTAACCAAACGTTTGCTGGACCGAATCCCTGAGCTGACATTTAAAATAAAACATCAGTGGTTCTGCCCCCAGACAAGGCAGTTAACCCCCGGTAGGCCGTCATTGTAAATAAGAATTTGTTCTTAACTGATTTGCCTAGTTAAATAGAACGAGCTGTGGCTCAAAGCAGCCTAAAAACATTATCAGTCAGACATTCACGTTTGCCATACCAGAATTTAAATATCTAGCCAACATTTTGAATTGCATGTGAACTTCAGAGCTGTAACGATTTGACACATTTGGTTCAATTCAAGTAGAAACACGTACTAGCAGTAATCGCTCCTGCTGGAGAGTCTACACATTCTGGGTGATGTGAAACAACATCATCATCATCTTACTGGCTTCTTCTCTGGCAGGCTCTCATTGGCTATTGCTGAGCAGTGTTCTCAAAACGTGTTGCACATCTCAACACTACAAGAGCTTTGCGTATTTTGTTTCCGATGAAACAATTTTTTTTTTTTTTTTTTTATCAAACATGTTCAGAAACTATCAGGACGTCTGGGACTGCTCAAAGACTTGATCGGTAGCCCTCCGATTGCGTCTGTGACCACGCGCTCTGAGTAGGCAACGACATGGAGGATTTTGGCTCCGATCTCAAACTGGTCTGGGACAGCTAAATCATGTAGTGTACACCCAGCTTAACACCTTCTGTGTCACCTCTGTCTGTGTTTCTCTCTGCCAGACTCGACCTGTGTAGTACAATACACCGGCTTACCAGCTTATAACCAAACCCTCTCCTCTCTGTCTAGGTGGTGGTTGACTTTCAGTCTTGGGAGAGCAGTTGGGGCTAAGGAAGACTAAGCCAATCGCTGCTGGTTGGTGACTTCCTTGAAAAGCCAGYGTTGGACTGGAGCAGCCAGCTAGGGCCATGAGCCAGGGCTTCCTCCTCCCTCTGCGGACCAGAGCCAAAATGGAGGTTTAGCCCAGACAGACGCTGAGCAAGTGTTCAGGTAATATGGTGTTTTTTTTGTAGAACCTGTCTCTCTCTCTCTCTCT
>NC_036872.1:13251174-13281718 GCF_002910315.2 Salvelinus sp. IW2-2015
CTTTAGGTTTCTGTAAGAGGTAGTTTTATTGATTTTATTTGGGCGGTCCTCTGTCTTTGGGGTGTCTGGACTATGGTCTTGAAGGTTTGCTAATTGTGCTGTCTGAAAGGAGGGGATAGTCACAATGGATGTATAGAAAGAAGGATCCCCACTGCTTATGAAAGGCAGGGATCCACACTTGCGTTGAAAGCAAGGATCCACCTGCTGTATGAATAGAGGGATTCGACACTTGTGCTGTATGATAATGCAAGGTGACAACTACTGTGCTGTATGAAAGGCAAGGATCCCACTACACTTGCTCACTGTGCTGTTGAAAGGCAGGGGAATCCACACTGTGCTGTCTGAAAACAGGACACCCCCCCCCCCCAGTCGGTGGCACCCCCCCAAAAAGATTCTGCAGCGTCAAACAATCGATACATTTGATTCGTTATCTAATGAAGTCAGTGTAAAGTAATTCCAAGTGCTTTAGGAAGAGGTGCAGTAGAGGACTGAGATGGTGTTTAATAATATACGGTGTACTTCTAACATGTCCACGCTGGATGGAGGATTCAAAACAGTGTGATATGCAGCCTAGTTCAGTGATTGGCATGAATTTGGGTTGACAATTAGGCTATTTTTGTTGTATTTTACTGTCAAAAATAGGGCTTTTTTTTGTTTTTGTTAATTAGAAATGAATTTGCCTTTCATCTCTTTATTTTACGCAATCATACTATGACGAAGGCTTATGAATTGGTGCTAATTCATCACCTGAGGAAGTGGAACTCATTAGTTTATTCTAAATGTAACCCCCTGCTAATTACCATGTTTTAATCTAACAGTAAATGTAAGTCCTGAAAACATAACAAATGGTATCCATGAGTTGTCTCTTGGTAAGTAGATCAACAACCAAATCTCACAGTATCCCTTAAAGCACACTGAGCACACCCGAGTGTTTTTCTGTTGCTCGTCTCTGACCAATTCCCCGTTTGGTTTTATTGTGTTTGTTCCCCATGAGACACTGTACACATGGAAGCCTACACTACATTCACAAAAGTATGTGGACACCTGCTTTCGTGAACATCTCATTCCAAAATCATGGTAATTAGTTTGGAGATGGTTTCCCTTTGCTGCTATAACAGCCTCCACTCTTCTGGAAGGCTTTCCACTAGATTTGGAACATTGCTGCTTAATTGGCTCCACTCTTCTGGGAAGGCTTTCCATCAGATGTGGAACATTGCTGCTATAACAGCCTCCACTCTTCTGGGAAGGCTTTCCACTAGATGTTGGAACATTGCTGCTGGGAGCTTGCTTCCATTCAGCCACAGAGCATCATTAGGCAGGTGGGGCACTGATTTTGGGCGATTAGGCCTGGCTCGCAGTCAGCATTCAAATTCATCCCAAAAGTGTTAGATGAGGTTGAGGTCAGGGCTCTGTGCAGGCCAGTCAAGGTCTTCCTCACTGATCTCGACAATCCATTTCTGTATGGACCTCGCTTTGTGCACGGGGGGCATTGTCATGCTGAAACAGGAAAGGGCCTTCCCCAAACTGTTGCCACAAAGTTGGAAGCACAGAATCTTCTAGAATGTCATTGTATGCTGTAGGGTTAAGATTTCCCTTCACTGGAACTAAGAGGCCCGAACCATGAAAACCAACCCCAGACCATTATTCCTCCTCCACCAAACTTTACAGTTGACACTACATTCGGGCAGGTAGCATTCTCCTGGAATCCTCCAAACCCAGATTCGTCCGTCGGACTGCCAGCGTGATTCATCCAGGCTGTATCACAACCGGTCGTGATTGGTAGTCCCATAGGGCGGCGCACAATTGGCCCAGCGTCGTCCGGGTTTGGCTGGTGTAGGCCGTCATTGTAAATATGAATTTGTTCTTAACTGACTTGCCTGGATAAATAAAGGTTAAATAAATGTAAAAACAAATCACTCCAGGGAACGCTGCTCCAGAGTCCAATGGCGGTGAGCTAAACACCACTCCAGCCGACGCTTGGCGGTGCGTATGGTGATCTTAGGCTTGTGTGTGGCTGCTCGGCCATGGGAACCCATTTCCTGAAGCTCCCGACAAACAGTTATTGTGCTGACGTTGCTTCCAGAGGCAGTTTGGAACTCGGTAAGTGTTAGGTAACTGTGAGTGTTGCAGCTGAGGACGGACGATCGATACGCTTTTCAGTCCCGTTCTGTGAGCTTCTGTGGCCTACCACTTCGCGGCTGAGCCGTTGTTGCTCCTAGACGTTTTCCACTTCACAATAACAGCACTTATAGTTGACCGGGGCAGATCTAGCAGGGCAGACATTTGTCGAACTGACTTGTTGGAAAGGTGGCATCCTATGACGGTGCCACGTTGAAAGTCACTGAGCTCTTCAGTAAGGCCATTCTACTGCCAATGTTTGTCTATGGAGATTGCATGGCTGTGTGCTCGATTTTATACACCTGTCAGCGACGGGTGTGGCTGAACTAGCCGAATCCACTAATTTTAAGTGGTGTCCACGTACTTTTATATGTGCACATTCAGAAAGTATTCAGACCCCTTGACTTTTTCCACGTTTGTTACGTTACAACCCAGTTTCTAAAATGCATGAAATAAATGTTTTTCCTTATCAATCTCCAATACAATACCCCATAATGAGATCACAATACCCCATAATGAGATCACAATAGCCCATAATGAGATCACAATACCCCATAATGAGATGACAAAGCAAAAACAGGATTTGGGACTCCGAGATGCTGGCCTTCTAGGCAGAGTTCCTCTGTCCAGTGTCTGTGTTCTTTTGCCCATCTTAATCTTTTATTTTTATTGGCCAGTCTGAGATATGGCTTTTTCTTTGCAACTCTGCCTAGAAGGCCAGCATCCCAGAGTCGCCTCTTCACTGTTGACGTTGAGACTGGAATTTCGCGGGTACTATTTAATAAAGCTGCCAGTTGAGGACTTGTGAGGCGTCTGTTTCTCAAACTAGACACTCTAATGTACTTGTCCTCTTGCTCAGTTTTGCACCGGGGCCTCCCACTCCTCTTTCTATTCTGGTTAGAGCCAGTTTGCGCCGTGCTGTTAAGGGAGTAGTACACAGCGCTGTACGAGATCTTCAGTTTCTTGACAATTTCTCACATGGAATAGCCTTCATTTCTCAGAACAAGAATAGACTGACGAGTTTCGGAAGAAAGGTCTTTGTTTCTGGCCATTTTGAGCCTGTAATCAAACCTACAAATGCTGATGCTCCAGATACTCAACTAGTCTAAAGAAGGCCAGTTTTTATTGCTTCTTTAATCAGAACAACAGTTTTCAGCTGTGCTAACATAATTGCAAAAGGGTTTTCTAATGATCAATTAGCTTTTTTAAATGATAAACTTGGATTAGCTGACACAACGTGCCATTGGAACACAGGAATGATGGTTGCTGATAATGGGCCTCTGTACGCCTATGTAGATATTTCATTAAAAAATCTGCCGTTACCAGCTACAATGGTCGTTTACAACATTAACAATGTCTACACTGTATTTCTGATCAATTTGATGTTATTTTGATGGACAATAAATGTTCCTTTCAAGAACAAGGACATTTCTAAGTGACCCCAAACTTTTGAACGGTAGTGTAAATATTCAGAAATATCACATTTACATTAGTATTCAGACCCTTTACTCAGTACTTTGTTGAGGCAGCTTTGGCAACGATTACAGCCTTGAGTCTTCTTGGGTACGATGCTACCAGCTTGGCACACCTGTATTTGGGGAGTTTCTCCCATTCTTCTCTGCAGATCCTCTCACGCTCTGTCAGGTTGGATGGGGAGCGTCGCTGCACAGCTATTTTCAGGTCTCTCCAGAGATGTTCGATCGGGATCAAGTCCGGGCTCTGGCTAGGCCTCTCAAGGACATTCAGAGACTTGTCCCAAATCCACTCCTGCATTGTCTTGGCTGTGTGCTTAAGATCGTTGTCCTGTTAGAAGGTGAACCTTCGCCCCAGTCTGAGGTCCTGAGCGCTCTGGAGCAGGTTTTCATCGAGGATCTCTCTGTACTTTGCTCCGTTCATCTTTCCCTCGATCCTGACTAGTCTCCCAGTCCCTGCCGCTGAAAAACATCCCCACAGCATGATGCTGCCACCACCATGCTTCACCGTAGGGATGGTGCCAGGTTTCCTCCAGATGTGACGCTTTGCATTCAGGCCAAGGAGTTCAATCTTTGTTTCATCAGACCAGAGAATCTTGTTTCTCATGGTCTGAGACTCTTTAGGTGCCTTTTGTCAAACTCCATGCGGGCTGTCGTGCCTTTTACTGAAGTTTGGCTTCCGTCTGGCCCCTCTAACATAAAGTCCTGATTGGTGGAGTATGGCAGAGATGGTTGTCCTTCTGGAAGGCTCTCTCATCTCCACAGAGGAACTCTGGAGCTCTGTCAGAGTGACCACCTGGGTTCTTGGTCACCTCCATGACCAAGGCCCTTCTCTCCCGATTGCTCAGTTTGGCCGGGCGGCCAGCTCTATGAAAAGTCTTGGTGGTTCCAAACTTCTTCCATTTAATAATGATGGAGGCCACTGTGTTCTTGGGGACCTTCCATGCTGCAGAAATGTTTTGGTACCCTTCCCCAGATCTGTGCCTCGACACAATCCTGTCTCGGAGCTCTACGGACAATTCCTTCAACCTCATGGCTTGGTTTTTGCTCTGACATACACTGTCAACTGTGGGACCTTATATCGACGGGTTTGTGCCTTTCCAATTATGTCCAGTCAATTGAATTTATCACAGGTGGACTCCCAAGTTGTAGAAACATCTCAAGGATGATCAAGGAAAATCCAGATGCACCCGAGCTCCATTTCCAGTCTCATAGCAACGGGTCTGAATACTTATTTAAATAAGGTGTTTCAGTTTTTATATTTTTAAATGTGCAAACATTTCTAAAAAACTTGTTTTAACTTTTGGGGTAATCTGTGTAGATTTGAGGATTTGTTTCTTTTCTTCAGAATAAGGCACGTAACGTAACAAAATGTGGAAAAGGGGAAGTGGTCTGAGTACTTTCCCGAGTGCAGTGTGTTTCATGTCCTTAAAATCCCCATGAATCTAACATAACTCAAGATTTTATGTTAACTAGTAAATAGTAGCCCACAGCAAAGTGTGTTTAAATCATTTCTAACTTGTCAACAACTTCTGCTGGTTAGTTTTTGCTACCATGTGGTTAACTGAGGAGTTTTAATTCACCTGTTTCCATACATGTTTCATTTCAAAACATTTATCTAACAAAGGAGTTGATTCATCTAACTGCTTAACTATTTATCTGTACATGGAATTGTATTTGTTTTTTTTACTCATTTTTAAAATAATCTTTACAGGAAAATGCCACGGGCACTATCCTGATGTGTAGAGACATTTCACTGCAGCTAATGTAGAAGGAAAAGCTGTGTACATTTGCAAATACTGTGCCAAATACTGTGCCAAATCATATGTGAAGAATGCAACAAAGATGCAGAATCATCTGGCCAAGTGCATAAAGTTCCCTCAGCGCTCACGACAAGCAACCTCTGACAAATAGAAGTAGAGACTTTTGTCAAAGTGAAAATGATGAATCAGACACCTTATCGATAGCAACAGCTCATGGGCTTCCTGGAATCAGATGGTTTTTTTTAACTCAATGGAGGAACATAGTCAGAGAAATGCTGATGAATGTCTTGCGTGAGCTGTGTATGCAACTGGTTCACCTCACAGGCAATGTGTGCCCCTCCAACCAGACATGCTTTATCTACTCATTGTCTGGATGCAGAGTTCAACAGAGTTCAAGTGAAGGTCAAGCAAATCATAGAGAAAGCAGACTATATTGCAATCATCTCTGATGGGTGGTCGAACTGATGGGCAAGGAATAATTAACTACATCCTGTCCACCCCTCAACCAGTATTCTACAAGAGCACAGACACAAGGGACAACAGACACACCGGTCTCTACATTGCAGATGAGCTGAAGGCAGTCATCAATGACCTTGGACCACAGAAGGTATTTGCACTGGTGACAGACAATGCTGCGAACACGAAGGTTGCTTGGTCTAAAGTGGAGGAGTCCTACCCTCACATCACACCCATTGGCTGTGCTGCTCATGCATTGAATCTGCTCCTCAAGGACATCATGGCACTGAAAACAATGGATACACTCTACAAGAGAGCCAAGGAAATGGTTAGGTATGTGAAGGGTCATCAAGTTATAGCAGCAATCTACCTCACCAAGCAAAGTGAGAAGAATAAGAGCACCACATTGAAGCTGCCCAGCAACACCCGTTGGGGTGGTGTTGTCATCATGTTTGACAGTCTCCTGGAGGGGAAGGAGTCTCTCCAAGAAATGGCCATATCACAGTCTGCTGATATGGACAGCCCCATCAAGAGGATCCTCCTGGATGATGTATTTTGGGAGAGAGTGGTAAGCAGCCTGAAACTCCTGAAACCTATAGCAGTAGCCATTGCACGGAATGAGGGAGACAATGCCATCCTGCCTGATGTTCAGACTCTGCTTGCAGATGTAAGAGAAGACATCCGTACTGCCCTGCCCACTTCACTGTTGCTCCAAGCAGAGGAAACTGCAGTTCTGAAATGCATCAAAAAGCGTGAAGACTTCTGTCTGAAGCCCATACACACCGCAGCGTACATGTTGGATCCCAAGTATGCTGGCAAGAGCATCCTGTCTGGTGCAGAGATCAACAAGGCCTATGGTGTCATCACTACCGTGTCTCGCCACCTTGGCCTGGATGAGGGCAAGGTTCTTGATAGTCTGGCGAAGTACACTTCCAAGGGCTTTGGGATGAAGATGCAAAATGGCAGTCGTGCCAACATATCTCATCAGCCACCTGGTGGAAGGGACTTTGTGGATCTGAGGCTCTTTCCCCTGTACCTCCATCATCCTCCAAATCCCACCAACATCAGCTGCCTCAGAGCGCAACTGGTCCTTGTTTGGGAACACCCACACCAAAACACGCAACAGGCTGACCAATACAAGGGTTGAAAAACTGTCTATCCGGGCGAATTTTAGGCTTTTTGAGCCATCCTCAACAAGGTTGGAAAGTGACAGTGAAGATTAGGCCTCAGAGTCTGATGTTCAAGAGGTGGACATTGAGGAGGTCCAGGGAGAAGACATGGAAGCCTGAGAGGAAGACAACCAAAGCTTTAGTTTCTAGACTATCATTTTACAGATGTTGAAAATGTTTTTGGGAGATGCGATGGATCATTGGGGATCATTCAATATTCCCTTTCTTTTGTTGTTCAGTGAAATCATCCAATGTGAAGAGTCAACTCATTTAATTACAGTTAAATTCATAACTAAATAGTTTTTTTTATTTATATTGGAAGGATTTAATAATTTGCAATTGTCTACTTATGATAAGGTAAAAGGTCTATGTTTCTGTCTCCATATGATATGGAAATAATATCCAATGCAAAAAAATCTACATTTTAAATAGTATTAATATTAATTAGGATATATTTCTGTTAATTCCCATATATTCCCGTTAATTCCCACGGAAAGTTTCCACCTCTGCATATTCCCCAAAATGTGCAACCCTAGTGATTGGTGTGACCTTTATACTCTCTGCCCGTCTGTTAGAGACTGAACGGCTTGGTGTGACCTTTAAACTCTCTGCCCATCTGTTAGACTGAAGGGCTTGGTGTGTCCTTTATACTCTCTGCCCGTCTGTTAGACTGAACTGCTTGGTGTGACCTTTAAACTCTCTGCCCGTCTGTTAGACTGAAGGGCTTGGTGTGACCTTTAAACTCTCTGCCCGTCTGTTAGACTGAAGGGCTTGGTGTGACCTTTATACTCTCTGCCGCAGGGTCTGTTTTAGAAGACTAGAACGGCTTGGTGTGACCTTTACTCTCTGCCCGTCTGTTAGAGACTGACGGCTTGGTGTGACCTTTATACTCTCTGCCCTCTCGTGTAAGAGACTGAACGGCTTGGTTGACCTTTATACTCTCTGCCCGTCTGTTAGAGATGAACTGCTTGTGTGACTTTAACTCTCTGCCCGTCTGTTAGAGACTGAACGGCTTGGTGTGACCTTAAACTCTCTGCCCGTCTGTTAGACTGGATGGTTGGTGTGACCTTTATACTCTCTGCCCGTCTGTTAGACTGGATGGCTTGGTGTGACCTTTATCTCTTGCCCGTCTGTTAGACTGAAGGGCTTGGTGTGACCTTTATACTCTCTGCCCGTTCGGTTAGACTGAACGGCTTGGTGTGACCTTTATACTCTCTGCCGTCTGTTAGACTGAACGGCTTGGTGTGACCTTTAAACTCTTCTGCCCGTCTGTTAGACTGAAGGGCTTGGTGTGACCTTTATACTCTCTGCCGTCTGTTAGACTGAACGGCTTGGTGTGACCTTATACTCTCTCTGCCGTCTGTTAGACTGAACGGCTTGGTGTGACCTTTATACTCTCTGCCCGTCTGTTAGACTGAACGGCTTGGTGTGACCTTTATACTCTCTGCCCGTCTGTTAAGAGACTGAACGGCTTTGGCGTGTCCATTTAGTTTAACAGACGACCCTGACCGGTTGGCGTGTCCATTTAGTTAACAGACGACCCTGACCGGCTTGGCGTGTCCTTTAGTTTAAACAGACGACCCTGGAACGGTTGGCGTGCTCATTTAGTTTAACAGACGACCCTGACCGGCTTGGCGTGTCCATTTAGTTTAAACAGCACGACCCTGCCGACTCGGCTTGGGTGTCCATTTAGTTTAACAGACGACCCTGACCCGGCTTGGCGTGTCCATTTAGTTTAAACAGACGACCCTGACCGGCTTGGCGTGTCCATTTAGTTTTAACAGACGACCCTGACCGGCTTGGCGTGTCCAGTTTAGTTTAACAGATGACCCTACCAATCCTATTTGTCCGTAAGGTGAGATCCTAAAGGAGGAAACAGCTGTTCACCCCAGCACCTTTTCTTTTGTTTTTGTTGCATCGTGGGTAAAATAAGTTGCAGTACATATTCTGCTCTTCTATAGCGTGTGCAATGATGTCAGAGATAAAAGACAGGGTTCGCTGTTTGATGTGACTCCTTTGTTGTAAATATGCAAAAGGAAGTGGAAGTTTCTCCGTTTTAAGGATTTCTGCTTTAAAGGAAGTGAAAGAATGTTTAGGTTTAAGAGAATGTCTCTGGCGATCAGTGACGATCAGTCTGGAGATCGTCTGGAGATAGTCTGGAGATCAGTCTGGAAGATCAGTCTGGAGATCAGTCTGGAGATCAGTCTGGAGATCAGTCTGGAGATCAGTCTGGAGTATAGCATCAGTCTGGAGATCAGTCTGGAGATCAGTCTGGAGATCAGTGCAGATCAGTCTGGATAGTAGCTAGTCGGAGATCTGAGATCGTCTGGAGATCAGTTGGGATCAGTCTGGAGATCAGTCTGGAGATCAGTCTGGAGATCAGTCTGGCGATCAGTCTGGCGATCAGAGACACAGTCGTTATGGCTAGGACACCTCAGGCCAGAAAGCTGACATTGTTTCTTTCCATTCCAGGAGGGAAGAAGGTTGGCATCAACCCCAAGATTAATAACCTGATGCCAGGTTATGAGGGGGCAAAGCACGGCCTGGTGTGGATCTGCGACACGGAATACGAGGTAGGAAACAAACGCTGTGTCCCAAATGGCCGCCCTATTCCCTACATAGTGCATCCCTGGTCAAAAGTAGTGCACTGCATAGGGAATAGGGTGCCATTTGGTACGCATTCTTACTTTCATATATAGTATCTTATCCCTAGGGTGAGTGTGTCTTATCCTAGGGCTGAGGTGTGTCTTATCCTAGGGCTGAGTGTGTCTTATCCCTAGGGCTGATGTGGTTCTTATCCCGGGCTGATGTGATTCTTACCAGGGCTGATGTGTGTCTTATCCCTAGGCTGAGGTGTGTCTTATCCCTAGGGCTGAGGTGTGTCTTATCCTGAGGGCTGATGTGTGTCTTATCCCTAGGGCTGATGTGTGTTCTTATCCCTAGGGCTGATGTGTTTTCTCTTATCCTTTTAGGGCTGAGGTGTTCTTATCCCTGAGCTGAGTGTTTCTTATCCTAGGGCTGAGGTGTGTCTTATCCTAGGCTGAGTGTGTCTTATCCCTAGGGCTGAGGTGTGTCTTTATTCCCTAGGCTGGTGAGTACCCGGTGGATGTCTTTATCCCTAGAGGGCCTCTGATGTGTGTCTTATCCGTAGGGCTGAGTGTGTCTTTATCACCAGGGCTGATGTGTGTCTTATCCCTAGGGCTGATGTGTGTCTTTTCGATAGGGCTGATGTGTGTCTTATCCCTAGGCGACTTGTAGGCTGTGTGTCCTTATCGTCTGGAGTGATGTGTGTCTTATCCCTAGGGCTGATGGTGTTTTATCCCTGGCTGATGGTGTCTTATTACCCTAGGGCTGAGGTGTTCTTATCCCTAGGGCTGATGGTCGTGTCTTATCCTAGGCTGAGGTGTGTATCCTTATCCCTAGGGCTGAGGTGTGTCTTATCCCTAGGGCTGAGGTGTGTTCTTATCTGATAGGGCTGAGGTGTGTCTTATCCCTAGGCTGAGTTGTGTCTTATCCTAGGGCTGAGGTGTGTCTTATCCCTGGCTCGATTGGCCTTATTTATGGCTGTGGTGTCTTACCCTGTAGGGCTTAGGTGTGTCTATCCCTAGGGCTGAGTGTGTGTGGATTCTTTCGCGTGTGCTACCGGGCTGAGTGTGTGTCTTATCCCTAGTAGGCTATTGGGCTGAGGTGTGTCTTCTCGGCTATTGTCTTATCTAGGGCTGTGTAGATGTTGGTTCTTATCCACGGTGAGATGTGCTGAGTGTTGGTTTACTGCTGATGGTCTTACCGGCTGTGGTCTATTAGGGCTGACATTTGTGGTTCTTATCCCTAGGGCTGTGTTTATCTAGTATGTGTGTCTTATCCCTAGGGCTGATGTGTGTCTTATCCCTAGGGCTGAGTGTGTCTTATCAGGCTGATGTGGTCTTAGATCCAGGGATGATGTGGTCTTTATTCCAGGGCTGATGTGGCTTACTCTGAGTGGTTATCCCTAGGCTTTGATGTGTGTTTCTCCTAGTGCTGCCTCCAGGGCTGATGTGTGCTTAATCCTTCAGGTGCTGAATCGTGGTGCTTTATCCTAGGGGCTGATGTGTGTCTTATCCCTAGGGCTGATGTGGTTTTTCGAGTATCGATTGTTATCTCATTGAATGAGTTCCACATTCAGCTCTAGATTTTTGACTGACAGTTGAAGTCGGAAGTTTACAAGCCAATAATTTAAACTCAAGTTTTTCCCAATTCCTGACATTTAATCCTAGTAAAGATTCTGTCTTAGGTCAGTTAGGATCACCACTTATTTTAAGAATGTGAAATGTCCAGAATAATAGTTGAGAGAATGATTATTTCAGCTTTTATTTCTTTCATCACATTCGCCAGTGGGTCAGAAGTTTTACATGCACTCACATTAGTATTTGGTAGCATTGGCCTTTAAATTTTAATAGTGTTGTTAATTGGTCTTCACAGTTTTGTACTCTAAAGCTTCCCAACAATAAGTTGGGTGAATTTTGGCCCATTCTCCTGACAGAGCTGGTGTAACTTGTCAGGTTTGTCGGGCCTCCTTGCTCGCACACACTTTATCAGTTCTGCCCACACTTTTCTTAGGATTGAGGTCAGGGCTTTGTGATGGCCACTCCAATACCTTGACTTTGTTGTCCTTAAGCATTTTTGCCACAACTTTGGAAGTATGCTTGGGGTCATTGTCCATTTGGAAGACCCATTTGCGACCAAGCTTTAACTTCCTTGACTGATGTCTTGGAGATTGTGCCTTCAATATATCCACATAAATTTCTACCTCATGATGCCATCTATTTTGTGAAGTGCACCAGTCCCTCTCCTGCAGCAAAGCACCCCCACAATATGATGCTGCACCCCCGTGCTTCACGTTGGGATGTGTTCTTCGGTCGCTTGCAAAGCCTCCCCTTTTTCCTCACAAACTAACGATGGTCATTATGGCCAAACAGTTATATTTTAGTTTCATCAGACCAGAGAGAACATTTCTCCAAAAAGTACGATGTTTGTCCCATGTGAAGTGCAAACTGTAGTCTGGCGTTTTATGGCGTTTTTGGAGCGGTGGCTTCTTCCTTGCTGAGCGGCCTTATCAGGTTATGTCAATATAGGACTCGTTTTACTGTGGATATAGATACTTTTTGTATCGTTTCCTCCAGCATCTTCACAAGTCATTGTCTGTTGTTCTGGGATTGATTTGCCTTTTCGCACCAAAGTACGTTCACTCACTAGGAGACAGAACGCGTCTCTTTCCTGAGCGTATGACGGCTGCGTGGTCCCATGGTGTTTATACTTGCGTACTGTTGTTTTGTACAGACTGAAGCGTGGTACCTTCAGGCATTTTGGAATATTGCTCCCAAGGATGAACCAGACTTGTGGAGTGTCTACAATTATTTTTTCTGAGGTCTTGGCCTGATTTCTTTTGATTTTTCCGCCTGATGTCAAGCAAAGAGGCACTGAGTTTGAAGGCAGGCCTTGAAATACATCCACAGGTACACTCCAATTGACTCAATGATGTCAATAGCTTACATGTAAAGCTTCTAAAGCCATGACATCATTTTTCTGGAAATTTCCAAGCTGTTTAAAGGCACAGTCAACTTAGTGTATGTAGACTTCTGACCCACTGGAATTGTGATACAGTGAATTAAGTGAAATATCTGTCTGAAAACAATTGTTGGAAAAATTCCTTGTGTCATGCACAAAGTAGATGTCCTAACCAACTTGCCAAAACTGTAGTTTGTTAACAAGAAATTTGTGAAGTGGTTGAAAAACGAGTTTTAATGACTCCAACTCAATGTACGTAAACTTCCGACTTCAACTGTAGATTATCAGGCTTTGATTGCTTTTACTTACAAACATGTTACTATTTGATTCAAATACTGTAGTTGCCTGATTTTGTAAAAGTTTTGGTGACAACGATTGATTGGCCTTTCCCTCGCCAGTGAAACCGGACACCCTGACGGATATGGCCTATCAGATGACGGAGAAGGTGGGGTTAGTCCATGGCCTTCCCTATGTGGCCGACAGACAGGGCTTCGCTGCTACACTAGAACAGGTGAGTGTTCTTACAGACAGGGCCTCCTGCTACACTAGAACAGGTGAGTGTTTCTTACAGACAGGGCTTCGCTGCTACACTAGAACAGGTGAGTGTCCGTAGAGTAGGGCTCTTCAACCTCAGTTCATCTTCTCTGCCATTTCTTTCCTCGCTTCCTTCTCCAGTGTATAGCTAGAGAAGGTTTAACTTTTACTTGGTCACAATCCCGGATCCGGGAGCAGCCTCATCAGTAAAAAGCTGACTAGCATAGCCTAGCATAGCGCCACAAGTAAATACTAGCATCTAAATATCATGAAATCACAAGTCCAAGACACCAGATGAAAGATACACATCTTGTGAATCCAGCCATCATTTCTGATTTTTAAAATGTTTTACAGGGAAGACACAATATGTATTTCTATTAGCTAACCACGATAGCAAAAGACACAACTTTTTTTTTTCACAATTTTTTTTACTGCATAGGTAGCTATCACAAATAAAGATGTAAATAGAATATACAACAAAAAAAAAAAATACAAATTCGACCAAATAAAGATATAAATAGTCACTAACCAAGAAACAACTTCATCAGATGACAGTCTGATAACATATTTATTGTATAGCATATGTTTTGTTCGAAAAATGTGCATATTTCAGGTATAAATCATAGTTTTACATTGCAGCCACCATCACAAAATCTCACCAAAGCAACTAGAAACACACGAGAGCACTAATTACCAATGACTCAAAAAATTTGGCTAACTTTATTCTTAAAAGGAACATAGAGGTTGCCAGATGAACGTTGTAAAAATCGAAAGAACATATGTTTGTTCCTAACGCGAAACGACACCTGGCAGGTAAAAGCTAAACGCGGCCTCACGCTTCACCTAAGAAAGTCGTGTACCGGTTCTCCTCCCGCTTAGTTTTACGCCGCAGGTTCATTCGTCGTAGGGGATAGACCTAGTTCATCTTTCCTGATTTTCCCTCTTCTTACCAGTGGTTTAGCTAGAAAGGTTTAACTTTACTTGGGATAAATCCCGGATCGGAGCAGCCATTCATCAAGTAATAAGGCTGACTAGATAGCCCTAGCATCGCCCGACAAAGTAAATACTTAGCACTAAATATCATGAAATCACCGGTCGTTCCGCTACACTCTATTCCCTGACACTCTAGATTCATGCTGTAGAGCAACGGTGAATTACTTCTAAATACTCCATTCTGCATGGAGGCAACAATATCATTTTCTTTTTCACTACTATGAAATTATTATTTACTGGCACACTAAAGTGGGCTTACTATCAATGTCAAATGAAATTGAAAGACTAGAAGTATATGATCTTACAACAGTGAAACAAACAACACACAAGACAACTTTTACAATATTATTTCGGAAGATGACTTTTTTCTCTCTACCGCTAGTAGCTATTTTACAAAAGCAAAGATCACAACAAAGATGACAGGTCTGATTAACACTAATGTCAATTGTAATATTAGGCTACAATTACATGTTATTATGCCAACCCCAGACTCATCTGAAGAGCGGATTCCGATTTCCTAAGCCAACGTAGCGATAACTTTGATACAATGCTCTTAAACCAGCAAAGATATAAACACTTATTCACTAACCTTCCTCAACTTCTTCCAGATGACAGTCCTAATAACATCATATTACACAATACATATATGGTTTGTTCGAAAATGTGCATATTTAGCGGCACAAATTGTGGTTATACAATATGAATAGTAGCCAAAATGCAAACAAAATGTCGGGAGAAATCTTGGGAGAGGCACCTAATCTAATCAATAACTAATCATAAACTTGACTAAAAAATACAGGTTGGACAGCAAATGAAAGATACATTAGTTCTTAATGCAACCGCTGTGTTAGATTTTTAAAATTAACGTTACTACGACAAACAGCGTGCGTTAAAGCGAGACCGCACCGAAATTAATGGCGGAATAATAGTTTAACATTTTTCAACAGAACAACGAATTAAGATCATAAATAGTTCTAACTATTTGATGAGCTTCCATCAGAATCTTGTGCAAGTTGTCCTTTGTCCAGAAAAATCGTTGCTCGGTTGTAGATTGTCGTCTTCAACTTTGGAATTAGCAGCAAACATTAGCCATGTGGCGAAGACGTGTCCAACTCACTATAACGCAGCACAAATAAAATACCGAAAATCGCAATATACTGATATAAACTGATATAACTCGGTTTAAATTAACTACATTATGATGTTTTTAACACCTATATCGAATAAAATCAGAGCCGGATATATCGAGCGCCTATAACAGCTTTTCAGAATGCAATCCTGAGGTCTGTCTTGCGTCATGACGAACGTAGAAAAGACTGCACACCCGGTTCCAAGAGCTCTTGTTCGGCCTCAGATCTAGACACCCCATTCCAATTCTCACTGCTTACTGACATCTAGGGGAAGGCGTATGCAGTGCATGTCGACCCATAGATTACATGCAAATTAATAAACTGACCCTGGAACAGAGTGCCCGATTTCAGATTTCTCACTTCCTGACAGGAAGTTTGCTGCAAAATGAGTTCTGTTTTACTCACAGATATAATTCAAACGGTTTTAGAAACTAGAGTGTTTTCTATCCAATAGTAATAATAATATGCATATTGTACGAGCAAGAATTGAGTACGAGGCAGTTTAATTTGGGAACAAATTTTTACAAAGTGAAAACAGCGCCCCCCTATTGAGAAAAGGTTTAAGGTCCCTCCCTTCTGACCTTCTCCAGTGCGTTTTGACGAAGCGGCGAGGATGTTAGGAATTAAAGAAACGAAATATATTCCCAAAATAAATGTATTCTCAAATATTGTATTTTCTATGTTACGCTGGGGGCACAGAGCTGACCTGCATGACTGTTGCTGACAATCCGATGGTCAGATGAAGGGAACTAAATAGTCTATTTAATTTCTAGGGAGTTTTTCCTAGCCAACGTGCTTCTACATCTGCATTGCTTGCTGTTTGGGGTTTTAGGCTGGGTTTCTGTACAGCACTTTGTGATATTAGCTGATGTAAAAATGGCTTTAAAAATACATTATATTTGAATTTGATTTGATAGATTGAGTATCACGACGGCACTGCGGTGCCTAATGTAACTGCTGGTGAAGTCATTCAAAGCCTCTATTTCATCACTCAGGATTTAACTTTCCACTGCTACTATTTCTGCAATGTTGTTATTAAAACAAAATCAGACAACCCCCCTCCCATAGTAGAATTGTTGTTTACCTAGTCGGCTTGTTGTGGTGTGTTCTGTGTGAGAGAATTATTCCTCTCGGAGGCGCGTTCAAGTTGTCGAGAGCCATAAGGAGGGAAAGTGTGTCGACGCTGAAAACAAATCTGGCTTCCTATTTAAAAAGAAGATGGAGAACAAAGCTATGAAGGAAAAATACTGGGATTTTGGTTCAGGTACAGCCAATGAGCACACAAATAATATTGCGATATTGTCAAAACGAGATATATATATATATATAATATCGTTTTGACAATATCGCATTTATATATATAGTCAAAAATAATATCCCGATATGTACAGTGGGGCAACAAAGTATTTAGTCAGCCACCAATTGTGCAAGTTCTCCCACTTAAAAATATGAGAGAGGCCTGTAATTTTCATCATAGGTACACTTCAACTATGACAGACAAAATGAGGGGGAAAAATCCAGAAAATCACATTGTAGGATTTTTAATGAATTTATTTGCAAATAAAACCACCGGCGGGCCGCCAGTTGGGGAACCCTGCCCTAGAACTTGCCCAAGTACACCTGACAACAAAAACACACATACAGTACCAGTGAAAAGTTTAGACACACCAACTCATTCAAGGGTTTTTCTTTATTTTTTACTATTATTGTTTTCTGAGCAAAAAAAATATTTACTTATTTTTGGGGGAGATGGACAGAAGACTAAAAACACCAGCGAATCAGCTGATTTTGAAAATCTTTTCCAAAGTAGTCCCACGCATTATAGATATATATAAACTCAGCAAAAAAAGAAACGTCTTCTAACTGTCAACTGCTTTTATTTTCAGCAAACTTAACATGTGTAAATATTTGTATGAACATAACAAGATTCATAAACTGAGACATATATACTGAACAAGTTCCACAGACATGTGACTAACAGAAATGGAATAATGTGTAAATAATCAAAAGTAACAGTCAGTATCTGGTGTGGCCACCAGCTGCATTAAGTACTGCAGTGCATCTCCTCCTCTTGGACTGCACCAGATTTGCCAGTTCTTGCTGTAAGATGTTATCCCACTCTTCCACCAAGGCACCTGCAAGTTCCCAGTCATTTCTGGGGGGAATGGCCCTAGCCCTCACCCTCCGATCCAACAGGTCCCAGACGTGCTCAATGGGATTGAGATCCGGGCTCTTCGCTGGCCATGGCAGAACACTGACATTCCTGTCTTGCAGGAAATCACGCACAGAACGAGCAGCATGACTGGTGCTGGAGGGTCATGTCAGGATGAGCCTGCAGGAAGGGTATCACATGAGGGAGGAGGATGTCTTCCCTGTAACGCACAGCGTTGAGATTGCCTGCAATGACAACAAGCTCAATCCGATGATGCTGTGACACACTGCCCCAGACCATGACGGACCCTCCACCTCCAAATGGATCCCTCTCCAGAGTACAGGCCTCGGTGTAACGCTCATTCCTTTGACGATAAACGCAAATCCGACTATCACCCCTGGTGAGACAAAACCGCAACTCGTCAGTGAAGATCACTTTTTGCCAGTCCTGTCTGGTCCAGCGACGGTGGGTTTGTGCCCATAGGTGACGTTGTTGCCGGTGATGTCTGGTGAGGACCTGCCTCACAACAGTTCTACAAGTCCTCAGCCCTCAACAGGCCTCTCTCAGCCTATCGCGGACAGTCTTAGCACTGATGGAGGCATTGTATGTTCCTGGTGTAACTCGGGCAGTTGTTGTTGCCATCCTGAAAAAGGGACGTTTTCTTTTTTTGCCGAGTTTGTGATTGTATACAAATGTAATGTGATTATGTTTTAGATAAGTATTATATCTGTTTGGCCGCGTTGCAGCCAATTTGCAGTCTACAAATGATTTGTTAATTATGATCCGGCCCCCTGACCATGGCTGAATCTAGTTAATGATCCCTGGGGGTCTTAGGCCTGTCTAAATGATCAGTAATCTGTCCTACCAGTAATCTACCTCCATTTTCTAACAGGTGTACTTTGGCACGTCCCACCCGCGCTCCTACATCTCAGCCAACGTGACAGGTATTAAGTGTGTGACAGGAATGTCCTGTCTGATGAGGAAAGATATCCTGGACCAGGCTGGAGGGCTGATCGCCTTCGCTCAATACATCGCTGAGGACTACTTCATGGCGAAGGCTATCGCTGACAGGTGCAGTCATTACTTTATCTTCCATGTTAGCGCTAGGAGGAGTTGACGTGTTTGCGCTAGGAGGAGTTGACGCGTTTGCGCTAGGAGGAGTTGACGCGTTTGCGCTAGGAGGAGTTGACGCGTCAGCGCTACCGACACGGTGGCCTGCCTCTCGTCCTCCCCCGACACGATGGCCTGTTTTTATTGATTATTGTGCCACTAAACATCAGTAATTGATCATTCTGTGGTATGGTTTATTGATGCGCTTCCATTGGAATGAGATCATGGTCTCAATTGGGCTACCCTGAAGAAAGAAATGTGTATGGCTATGGTCCAGGCCCAGGTCCAGGTCCTACTATAGGTGTTAAACGAGAAGTCCATAATGAAGGTTCCTCACCCTGAATATAGGCCAGGACAAACTGTAATCCACGGTCGGTTTTCTGTAAACCGACACTAGAAACGCCAGCTAACTTAACCCAAACCACTGCTAGCTAACAATCAATGGGAGTGAGTGCAACTTGAACTTCCCCTTTTTAACTGAAGGCTCACGGTTTCCTTTTTGTCCCGTCCTTTTCTCACAGGGGATGGAAGTTCTCCATGGCAACRCAGGTAGCCATGCAGAACTCTGGGTCCTATTCGATTGCTCAGTTCCAGTCCCGCATGATCAGGTAAGCCATCGGGGCTTTGTGTTTGTCCCCATAACCCATAGTGGAAGACCCAGAGATGTAAAATGTCACACACACCCATTGTTCTAGAGCAGGGGTGTCAAACTGAGTTCCTGAAGGGACACGGGTCTGTGTGATTTCACTCTTCTTTGGACTTGATGGATCCGTGAAGACGACAGCAGACACAACCCTCCAGGAACTGAGTTTAACACATTGTTCTAGTTTATTTCAACATGTTTATTTAACTTTTGTATTAGTCTCCTAATAGTCAATTTTGAAGTCCACTGACTGGCCTGCTACATTTGGGGATAATTCTTCAGTTTCTACTATGGTGTCCCTCTCAGATGGGCCAAGCTTCGTATCAACATGCTCCCCGCCACCATCTGTGAGCCCATCTCAGAGTGTTTCCTAGCCAGCCTGATCATTGGCTGGGCGGCGCATCACGTGTTCCACTGGGATATTATGGTCTTCTTCATGTGCCACTGTCTGGCGTGGTTCATCTCTGACTACATCCAGCTCCGAGGAGTCCAGGTACACACACACACACACAGACAGACAGACAGACAGACAGACAGACAGACAGACGACAGACAGACAGACAGACAGACAGACAGACAGACAGACAGACAGACAGACAGACAGACAGACAGACAGACAGACGGTCTGTCTAACTGGTAGACCACTGGTAGAACAGTCTGTCTGTCTACTGGTAGACACTGGTAGACAGTCTGTCTGTCTACTGGTAGACACTGGTAGACAGTCTGTCTGTCTACTGGTAGACACTGGTAGACAGTCTGTCTGTCTACTGGTAGACACTGGTAGACAGTCTGTCTGTCTACTGGTAGACACTGGTAGCAGTCTGTCTGTCTACTGGTAGACACTGGTAGACAGTCTGTCTGTCTACTGGTAGACACTGGTAGAAGTCTGTCTGTCTACTGGTAGACACTGGTAGACAGTCTGTCTGTCTACTGGTAGACACTGGTAGACAGTCTGTCTGTCTACTGGTAGACACTGGTGACAGTCTGTCTGTCTACTGGTAGACACTGGTAGACAGTCTGTCTGTCTACTGGTAGACACTGGTAGACAGTCTGTCTGTCTACTGGTAGACACTGGTAGACAGTCTGTCTGTCTACTGGTAGACACTGGTAGACAGTCTGTCTGTCTACTGGTAGACACTGGTAGACAGTCTGTCTGTCTACTGGTAGACACTGGTAGACAGTCTGTTTACGGTAGACAGCTGTCTGTCTGTCTGTCTGGTATGGTTAATCTCTGATTACATCCAGCTTCGAGGGGTCCACAGACAGGTTTAGTTACCAGATGGCGTACTCTCTATTTCTAACACTATACTGGCTCTCAATAGCTGCTTTCACATTTACACACTTAATCTGTACAGCCCAGTGCTAGCTAGAGCCAGAGGTTTAATCTCTACAGTCCAGTGCTAGCTAGAGCCAGAGGTTTAATCTCTACAGCCCAGTGCTAGCTAGAGCCAGAGGTTTAATCTGTACAGCCCAGTGCTAGCTAGAGCCAGAGGTTTCATCTGTACAGCCCAGTGCTAGCCAGAGCCAGAGGTTTAATCTGTACAGTCCAGTGCTAGCTAGAGCCAGAGGTTTAATCTGTACAGCCCGTGCTAGCTAGAGCCAGAGGTTTCATCTGTACAGCCAGTGCTAAGAAAAACGTGCAGCCGGTGCTAGCTAGCGCCAGAGGTTTAATCTGTACAGCCCAGTGCTAGCTAAGAGCCAGAGGTTTCAATCTGTACAGCGCCCAGTTGCTAGCCAGAGCCAGAGGTTTAATCTGTACAGTCCAGTGC
Organism: Salvelinus sp. IW2-2015; assembly: GCF_002910315.2. Taxonomy (NCBI): domain Eukaryota; kingdom Metazoa; phylum Chordata; class Actinopteri; order Salmoniformes; family Salmonidae; genus Salvelinus; species Salvelinus sp. IW2-2015. Next base: position 13,272,028 of record NC_036872.1, read on the forward strand.
TAGCTAGAGCCAGAGGTTTAATCTCTACAGCCCAGTGCTAGCTAGAGCCAGAGGTTTTAATCTCTACAGCCCAGTGCTAGCTAGAGCCGAAGGTTTCATCTGTACAGCCAGTGCTAGCTAGAGCCAGAGGTTTAAACTGTACAGCCGGTGCTAGCCAGAGCCAGAGGTTTAATCTGTACAGCCCGGTGCTAGCTAGAGCCAGAGGTTTAATCTGTACAGCCCGGTGCTAGCCAGAGCCAGAGGGTTTAATCTGTACAGCCCAGTGCTAGTAGAGCCAGAGGTTTAATCTGTACAGCCCAGTGCTAGCCAGAGCCAGAGGTTTAATCTGTACAGCCCGGTGCTAGCTAGAGCCAGAGGTTTAATCTGTACAGCCCGGTGCTAGCCAGAGCCAGAGGTTTAATCTGTACAGCCCAGTGTCGCTAGAGCCAGATGTTTAATCTGTACAGCCCAGGTGCTAGCTAGAGCCAGAGGTTTAATCTGTACAGCCCAGTGCTAGCTAGAGCCAGAGGTTTATTCTGTAAAGCCCAGTGGCTAGCTAGAGCCAGAGGTTTAATCTCTACAGCCCAGTGCTAGCTAGCCCAGAGGTTTAATCTGTACAAGCCCAGTGGCTAGCTAGAGCCAGAAGGTTTAATCTCTACGGCCCAGTGCTAGCTAGAGCCAAGAGGTTTAATCTGTAGCAGCCCAGTGGCTAGCTAGAGCCAGAGGTTTAATCTCTACAGCCCAGTGCTAGCTAGAGCCAGAGGTTTAATCTCTACAGCCCAGTGCTAGCTAGAGCCAGAGGTTTAATCTGTACAGCCCGGTGCTAGCTAGAGCCAGAGGTTTAATCTCTACAGCCCAGTGCTAGCTAGAGCCAGAGGTTTAATCTGTACAGCCCGGTGCTAGCTAGAGCCAGAGAAGTTTGAAAGTTAAGAGACTCGATTAGCGACGACTTCCTGTAACTTGAGACAGAAACATGGAGAATAAAGCTGTAGCTGGATAGAAACCATATTCCTTTATTCCACGTCACAGGGCGGCGCGCCGGCCTTCTCCAAACTGGACTACGCTGTAGCCTGGTTCATCAGAGAGTCCATGACCRTCCAGATCTTCCTGTCGGCCCTGTGGGACCCCACCATCAGCTGGAGGACGGGGCGCTACAGGTTACGATGTGGGGGTACGGCCGACGAGATCCTGGACGTATAGCTGTACTGCATGAGTCCCACCTACAGGGACAATACCCTGGGTCCAATCACCCCCAGGGGCCAGAGACAATACCCAGACACAGACTGAGTCCGTGTCCCGGGCAGCACCCTATTTCCCTACATAGTGCACTTTCTGACCTGGGCCCACACTTGCCCATACTTTCTGCTCTGCTCAACAGTAGTGGACTATAAGAGCAGTAGGTTACCATTCGGGACGCGGACAAAGAGATGGTAACGTTGAGAAGAAGACAGAAATAGCTATGGAATCATCCAAAGTGTTTGGTTGTTTTTAACCTGCGTGTTAAAATGTTTTCATTCTTTATGTTACTGTTGCTTGTCTTTCCTGTTTTTAATTTAAAACTCTTGCTTGGACGGTTCTCCAATAGGGAGACCGGGCCCATGGCAAGAGATAAGGGCTGTGTCCCAAATGCACCCTATTCCCTATATAGTGCACTACTTTAATCCAGGGCCCTATAAAGGGAATAGGGTGCCATTTGTAAATAGGGTGACTCTTCAGCCAGGCTTTAGGGGTAAGATGTACACTTCTTACAGTAAGCTTCACTGGGCTATCATTAATATGTTGGTACAATATCGCTAAGTCTCAAGCAGCACTAACTAGAATCAAATCATTCTCCACTCACTTTAAAAAATATATATTTTTTAAATATGAGAACTACTGAAAACTGCAGTTTCTGAATTCCCTTTGCTCCGTTTTTTTTGTTGTTGTTGCCTGGTCAGATTTATTTTCAAGCCATGTGCTGGTACTCTGATCTGTAGTTATCTGAGCCGACAAGATCACAGCTGTACTTACTCATCAGGACTTTCCTGCTTAGCTCCTGGAGAGTTACTTCCTGGTTGTGCAAGGTTTTTATTACAACCCAGCACTAACACACTTTGGGTCTGGACCATTGATTAGCTGATTGGGTGTGTTTTAGTGCAGGGTTGGAACAAAAGCCGACCCTACAGTATGACGCTCAGTTCCACCTTCACTCCTGTGAAGTTCCTCTGTCTGGTCTGTCAGTGTTCTGTCATCGCTCTGTTCCACCTTCACTCCTGTGAAGTTCCTCTGTCTNGTTCCTCTGTCTGGTCTGTCAGTGTTCTGTCATCGCTCTGTTCCACCTTCACTCCTGTGAAGTTCCTCTGTCTGGTCTGTCAGTGTTCTGTCATCACTCTGTTCCACCTTCACTCCTGTGAAGTTCCCCTGTCTGGTCTGTCAGTGTTCTGTCACTTAAACACAAGAAGACGGGCAGCAATATAAAGTTTAGGCTGAAACATTTTGGGGGTTTAAAAGTGTGTTTTTTTGGTGGGAAGGAATGTTTTCCATTTGTTTCTATCATCTGCCTCCATTTAATTCGTGTCACATTGTGTAGTGTGGAAGTTCTATAGCTGTAGGGTGTGCGTCCACAATGGTACCCTATTCCCTATCGTTTACTGCTTTTGACCTGGTCCCATGTTGCTCTGTAGTGCACTATGTAGGGTGAACAGGGTTCCATTTGTGACACAACCCTAGGTCTTTTGTCGTGTGACTGTATACATAATGTGACTACTGTGCTACCAGGCTTAGACTCTGGGGTTGGATGGCAAACCTATACATACGAGAGAATACCTTTTTAAAGTGAATACTTTTTATATCTATATTATTTATATCTCTCCCTTTCTCTCACTGCCCATGTAGCCTCCCTCCCTCTCTCTCTCCCTCCCTCTCTCTCTCCCTCGCTCCCTCTCTCTCACTGCCCATGTAGCCTCCCTCCCTCTCTCATCTCCGCTCGCTCCCTCTCTCTCACTGCCCATGTAGCCTCCCTTTGTCCCTCTCTCTCTCTCCCTCCCTCTCTCTCTCTCCTTCCTCTCTCTCTCCTCCCTCTCACTGCCATGTAGCCCCTCCCTCCCTCTCTCTCTCCCTCTCGCTCCCTCTCTCTCACTGCCATGTAGCCTCCCTTTGTCCCTCTCTCTCTCTCCCTCCCTCTCTCTCTCTCCCCTCTCATGCCCATGTAGCCTCCCCTCCCTCTCCTCTCTCCCTCTGCCTCCTCTGCGCATCTCCGCATCGTCGCCTCTTCACTAGGCCCCATCGCATAGGCACCGCCTGCTCGCGAAATCCCCACTCATCCTTGTCATGGCTTGAGACTTTGTGTGAGCCTCGTATCCGTCTTCTCTCCTCCCTGCTCATCTCTCTCTCTCTCTCTGCCGTACCTGGCCGCATGGCGTGCGCACGCTTGGGCTCTTCTGTTCTGCATCTGGCTGGTCTCTCGTCCCTCTCTCTTCCCTTCTCACTGCCACATTGTACCTCCCTCCCTCGGTCTCTCTCTCTTGTGTCTCTGCAGCTCTCCCCTCCCGGTCTTCCTCCTTCCCTCCTCCTCTGCTCCTTCATCCCTCTCACTGCCCATCTGGGGGCTTGATAGCTCTCGCCTCCTCGCTGCTCTCGCTCTCTTATCTGTCTCTCACTCACCATCTGCATCCCCTCCCTCTCTCTCTGAACTGAGGGACCGAGCATGCTGCCTGCCTCGCACGTCAGTCCCGCGCCCTCCCTCTGCTCACTGCCCCCCATGAGCCTCCTCTCACTCCTCACGTAGCCTCCCCTACTCCTCTCAGCAGTCTCCACGTAGCCGTCCCTAACCCGGCCTCTCCACAGACTCCTGACACGAATGACGGCCCATCCCTAGCCTTACTCCGTTCCACTCTTCACGAGGATGTAGCCCGCTGCTCGCCCGCTCTCTCCACTCTCACGGTGAGCCATTTCCTCAATCACGATCACAGACAACGTAGTCATCCTGTCACTCCCGCGCATTCACTTCACGTACGAGCCTTCCCCTCGCCCTGTTCGCTGCATCACCTCCTCACCAGCAGTTCGAGAATATAGCTCCTATCTTCTCTTGACAGGCTCTCTCCTCTCAACTCTTCAGTAGTCTCCCCTTGCTTTCTTCTCACTCGCGTGCGGACATGTAGCCTCTCCACTCTAGCACCTCTCAAAAATACGGTAGCCTTCATCTGCCTTTCTCTCAGACTCTTTCTCACGATACGAAGAACTCCTCCCCTGGCGTCCCCGTCACTCTCACGTAGCCCCTCCCTCACCTGCCCTTTTCTCATGACTCTCACTTGGAGTAGCCTCCCTGCCTCTCTTGCTCACTCTCGCGACTGGTTAGTCGCTCCCTGCTCCTGGGTTAGCCTTGCGGTCACTCTTCACGCTCAGATCCCCTCGTCTCACATCAGGCTTTCCGGCACCCTTCGCTGCTCTTGCTCTTCTCTCACCGGGCTCTTATTACATGGCCGCTGAGCTCCTCGCGCTTCATGTAAGCCCGCTGACGTTGCGGCCTCTCTCTCTCCTCCCCACGCAGAGCGCTGAAGGTCGGCTGAATCTCATTAGAGCAGTTATGTGTGCTGAACCAAGGTCAGATAATCCAGTCTGGCTTTTCATATTGGATCGCTCCTCCTACTGAGATGTAATTTCTTAGTGTAGAGTGGTCATTATACCAACTCGGACTTCAGAGGCAGCTCAGAGAGGGTAGTGGGCTCTTCGCCCGGTCTTGCGAGTTGTCTCGCATCTGTCCCAACACTTGTTGGACTCCAGTACGCTCCTGGTCATTATCAACCCAAGGCTACGACTTAATAGGTCAGTATCTGTTGCATTAGGAGATAGTGGAAGCCGGGTATGATAGATGGAAATAGAGAGCATTGATGTGTTGGGACTCCTGGCAGACTAGTACCGCACAGATGTCATGAGTCGATCATTAATTTCCTTATTATCCTTGTGCTCGTTCGTCGTGGGTAGTATGTACTGGTACCTACTCTCTTGTATCGTGCGCTCACACTATTTATATGTCTCGTCACTCCTATTCTTTTGTGTTCTCTATCTCTCCGACTGAGACTCAGATCTCAGTACATGACCAGTTCTAATGACTACTTAGTCAATATAAAAACGAGCAGATTGGCTCAGTCACCAGTGACTCCCTCTATCAACCACAACATGGCTATATACAACACGACAGACAGGGTCTAATTTGCTATCACTACAGGTCAGACACAGACACGAGATCTAATGGACTAAAATAGGCAAGGTACGACAAGCACAGGTCTACACGTGACCTGATTAAGTAATCACGAGCCAGTACTATTGACGGGTCTAATTTGACTATATAAGCCAGCACAAGATCAGACTCGTGGCCTGAATCTAGAAAAATAGGAGAAATGAACAGATAGATTTGAAGCGAGGACGACACGAGACCGCGGAGCATAGAGAGAGTAGGAAGATGAACGATGATGCGACGACCAGACCAAGGAGCAGGGCGTCCTAACGGGCGCTAGCTAGTAGGGAGAAGCGGCACGCGCGCGACAGGGCCGAGCAGAGGCAGGGTCCGCTCAGCAGCGGACCGGCAGCAGCGGGGGGTTCCTCACACTCTGCCAGAACAGTACGCAGTTTCTCTACATGACTATATACACTCGCCAGACAGAAAGGATCTAATGACTATATAGCGCATCGCACAGATTGCACACACGTGTGCTTTACATGACTATCCCCATTACAGGGACAGCACATCGCTCCTGAGCGCTCTCTTATCATAGTGTCGACCTTCATGAGCTTAGCAGTCACACAGACAAAGAGGTCTGACAATTTATATATGGCCCTTGGGTATAACAAGACAGACAGGCATCTACTAGATCTAGTGACTATATACCACAGACAAGACCAACGGTCTAGATGACCTATCCAGACAGACAGAAAACAGGACGGCGTCTACTGAACTGATATGCTTGTCACAGAGATTAAGCACTATGGTGACTCACCTTAGGTTCTAATGACTATTCAATATCAGACGAGGTACCAGGTGAATGCAGACACTGAGTTCCTTCGAGGTATGGTCTAATGACGATATACTCACTTGACATAGCAGACAGGTCTGGGGACTTATTAGTAATAAGAACAATTGGTCTAAATTGACTATTATACCATACAGCACAGGTCTTAATGACTATATACTAGAGCTTAGACAGGCCATTCTATAATGACTATAATACAGAAATTTACAGGACAGTACTAATGACTGATACCTTAACCAGCACGCATCTTGCTTCGACAAGATGTCTAAATGCACACTATAATTATCAGCCCGAAGACACTGCACAGACGGGTCTAAATGACTAGTATACAGGACAGGTCTAATGAATCTATATAACAGACAGACAGACGGAGTCGTAATGACTTGATATATACAGACAGACAGACGGGTCATAATGACTATATATTAGACAGACAGGTCTAATGACTATATTACAGACAGACAGGTCTAATGACTATATACAGACAGACAGACAGGTCTAACGACTACAGACAGACAGACAGGTCTAATGAGAAGGTTCTGGGTGCCTCCCACTCCCAAAACGAAACGTCAGCTTTGATTTTAGTTACCTCAGCAAGAGGTTTTCCGCTGGCTAAAAGTGTAGTGGACAAAGTAACCCTGTGCCACAACCATGCACCATATTTACAATGACCGGCAGACTACGTTATCAGCACAGTGATTATTGTGCCCTGTCGACTGACTGAAGGAAATACGATATTTATTTAGTCAAAAGAGAGGCCACGTGACCTCAGAACAGCCTTAATTCGTCAGGACATGGACTCTACAAAGGTGTCGAAAGCGTTCCACAGGGATGCTGGCCCATGTTGACTCCAATGCTTCCCACAGTTGTGTCAAGTTGGCTGCTGGATGTCCTTTGGTTGGTAGACCATTCTTGATACACCCGGGAAACTGTTGAGTGTGAAAAACCCAGCAGCATTGCAGTTCTTGACACAAACTGGTGCGTCTGGCACCGACTACCATACCCCGTTCAAAGGCACTTAAATCTTTTGTCTTGTCCATTCACCCTCTGAATGACACACATACACAATCCATGTCTCATTTGTCTCAAGGCTTAAAAATCCTTCTTTAACCTTGTCTCCTCTCCTTCATCTACACTGATTTGAAGTGGATTTAACAAGTGACATCAATAAGGGATCATAGAGTTCACCTGGTCAGTCAATGTCACGGAAAGAGCAGATGTTCCTAATGTTTTGTACTCTCAGTGTATAGGGAATAGGGTGCCATTTTGGGATTCCCCCCCCCCGCCTGATAGATACGACTAAACAGAACCATATCATTTCGTCATGACCAGGCTAGGGAGATAGCGGTCTGACGTGGTGCAACACCAGGGTCTTATCCCAGGGAAGCTCTCAGACCGGACACCAGGGTCTTATCCCAGGGAAGCTCTCAGACCGGACACCAGGGTCTTATCCCAGGGAAGGTCTCAGGCCGGACACCAGGGTCTTATCCCAGGGAAGGTCTCAGGCCGGACACCAGGGTAGGGTCTTTATCCCAGGGAAAGGTCTCAGGCCGGACACCAGGGTTATCCCAGGGAAGGTCTCAGGCCGGACACGCGAGGGTTAGACCCAGGGAAGGTCTCAGAGCGGAACGACGGGTCTTAGCCCAGGGAAGGTCTCCAGGCCGGACCCAGGGTCTTATCCCAGGGAAGCTCTCAGACCGGACACCAGGGTCTTATCCCAGGGAAGCCTCAGACCGGACACCAGGGTCTTATCCAGGGAAGGTCTCAGGCCGGACACCAGGGTCTTATCCGCAGGGAAGGTCCAGGCCGGACACCAGGGTCTTATCCAGGGAAGGTCTCAGGCCGGACACCAGGGTTTATCCCAGGGAAGGTCTCAGGCGCGGCACCAGGGTCTTATCCCAGGGAAGGTCTCAGGCGGACACCAGGGTCTTATACGGGAAGTCTCGAGGCCGGACACCAGGGTCTTATCCCAGGGAAGTCTCAGGCCGGACACCAGGTGTCTTATCCCAGGAAGGTCTCAGGCGGAACCAGGGTCTTATCCCAGGGAAGGTCTCAGGCCGGACACCAGGGTCTTATCCCAGGGAAGTCTCAGGCCCGGACACCAGGGTCTTATCCCAGGGAAGCTGCTCAGGCCGGAAACCGGGTCTTATCCAGGGAGAGGTCTCAGGCGGACACCAGGGTTATCCAGGGAAGCTCTCAGGCCGGACACCAGGGTCTTATCCCAGGGAAGGTCTCAGGCCGGGACACCAGGTCTTATCCCAGGGAAGGTCTCAGACCGGACACCAGGGTCTTATCCCAGGAAGTCTCAGGCCGGACACCAGGGTCTTATCCAGGGAAGGTCTCAGGCCGGGACACCAGGGTCTTATCCAGGGAAGGTCTCAGGCCGGCACCAGGGTCTTATCCCAGGGAAGGTCTCAGGCCGGACACCAGGGTCTTATCCAGGAAGGTTCCAGCGCGGACACCAGGGTCTTATCCCAGGGAAGGTCTCAGGCCGGACGAGCCAGGGTCTTACCCAGGGAAGGTCTCAGGCCGGACACCAGGGTCTTATCCAGGGAAGGTCTCAGGCCGGACACCAGGGTTTATCCCAGGGAGGTCTCAGGCCGGACACCAGGGTCTTATCCCAGGAAGGTCTCAGGCCGGACACCAGGGTCTATCCAGGGAAGGTCTCAGGCCGGACCACAGGGTCTTATCCCAGGGAAGGTCTCAGGCCGGACACCAGGGTTTAGCCCAGGGAAGGTCTCAGGCCGGACACCAGGGTTTTATAGCCCAGGGAAGGTCTAGACGGACACCAGGGTCTTAGCCCAGGGAAGGTCTCAGGCCGGACACCAGGGTCTTATCCCAGGGAAGCTCTCAGGCCGGACACCAGGTTCTTATCCCAGGGAAGGTCTCAGGCCGGACACCAGGGTCTTATCAGGGAAGTCTCGACGCGGACACCAGGGTCTTATCCCAGGGAAGGTCTCAGGCCGGACACCAGGGTCTTATCCCAGGGAAGGTCTCAGGCCGGACACCAGGGTCTTATCCCAGGGAAGGTCTCAGCCGGGATACCAGGGATCTGGATGACTCCCGACAGGGGGGAGTCTCAGGCGGACACCAGGGTCTTTGATCCCGGGAAGGTCTCAGGCCGGGACACCAGGGTCTTATCCCAGGGAAGGTCTCAGGCGGACACCAGGGCTGTAGCCCAGGGAAGGCTTCTCAGACCGGACACCAGGGTCTTTACCAGGAAGGTGCTCAGAAGCCGGTACAGCCAGGGTCTTATCCCAGGGAAGGTCTCAGACCGGACACCAGGTCTTAGCCCAGGGAAGGTCTTCAGACTGCGGCACCAGGTCTTATCCCAGGGAAGGTCTCAGGCGCGGACACCAGGGTCTGTGATCCCAGGAAGGTCTCAGGCCGGACCACCAGGTGTCTTATCTCCCAGGGAAGTCTCAGCCGGACACGCGGGTCTTATCCCAGGGAAGGTTCAGGCCGGACACCAGGGTCTTAGCCCAGGGAGAGCTCCTCAGACCGGACACCAGGGTCTTATCCCAGGGAAGGTCTCAGGCCGGACACCAGGGTTTAAGCCCAGGGAAGTCTCAGGCCGGACACCAGGGATACAGTGAAAGAAGCCATTGAGATTCCAGAGCCCCGTCATAATAACAGGGTGAAGGCCAAATGGCACGCTATTCCCTATAAAAGTGCACTAGTTTTTACTGGACCCTGGTCTCGGT
>NC_036872.1:13282256-13289715 GCF_002910315.2 Salvelinus sp. IW2-2015
ATTCTTTCCTCCCCTTCTCTCTCTCCCTCGCTCCCTCTCTCTCACTGCCATGTAGCCTCCCTTTGTCCCTCTCTCCTCCTCTCCTCTCTCCTCTCTCTCTCCTCCTCTCCACCTGCCCATGTAGCCTCCCCCCCCCTCTCTCTCTCCCTCCCTCTCCTCTCTCTCTCTCTCTCTCTCACTGCCCATGTAGCCTCCCTTTGTCCCTCTCTCTCTCTCCTCCCTCTCTCTCTTCTTCTCTCTCTCACTGCCCATGTAGCCTCCTTTTGTCCCTCTCTCTCTCCCTCTCTCTCTTCCCTCTCACTGCCCATGTAGCCCCCTCCTCTCTCTCTCCCTTTGTCTCTCTCCCTCCCTCTCTCTCTCCCTCTCTCTCTCCCTCTCACTGCCCATGTAGCCTCCCTCCCTCTCTCGCTCCCTTTGTCTCTCTCTCTCCCCTCCCTCTCCTCTCTCACTGCCCATGTAGCCTGCCTGCCTCCCCCCCCCCTCTCACTGCCCATGTAGCCTCTCTCACTCTCACGTAGCCTCCCTACCTCTCACTCTCACGTAGCCTCCCTACCTCTCACTCTCACGTAGCCTCCCTGCCTTTCTCTCCACTCTCACGTAGCGTCCCTGCCTCTCTTCCCACTCTCACGTAGCCTTTCTCTCACTCTCACGTAGCCTTTCTCTCACTCTCACGTAGCCTCCCTGCCTTTCTCTCACTCTCACGTAGCTCCCTGCCTCTCTCTCACTCTCACGTAGTTCTCCCTGCCTTCTCTCACTCTCACGTAGCCTCCTCTCACTCTCACGTAGCCTCCCTGCCTTTCTCTCACTCTCACGTAGTCTCCCTGCCTCCCGTCACTCTCACGTAGCCTCCCTGCCTTTCTCTCACTCTCACGTAGCCTCCCTGCCTCTCTCTCACTCTCACGTAGCCTCCCTGCCTTTCTCTCACTCTCACGTAGCCTCCCTGCCTCTCTCTCACTGCCCACGTAGCCTCCCTGCCTCTCCCTCTCTCTCCCTCCCCAGGCTGTCTGGACATAGAGCAGTATTGTGAAGTCAGATAATCAGCTGCTATTCATATATTCTATGAGATGAATCAGTAGAGTGTTAACATGTTGAGCTCAGAAAGTCCCTGGATGTGTCCCAAATTGGACCAGAGCCCTGGTCAAAAGTAATGCACTAAATAGGGGATAGGGTGCAATTTGGGACATAGACCCAATGATGAGCCAGATAATCCTAATCAGGTCTGGGGGGGAGAGAGGACATGAGGAATATATATAGACATGTCTAATGACTATAGACAGACAGGACAGACAGGTCTAATTACTATATTCAGACAGACAGGTCTAATGGCATATATACAGACAGACAGGTCTAATGACTATATACAGACACAGACAGGTCTAATGACTATATACAGACAGACAGGTCTAATGACTAATACAGACAGACAGACGGGTCTAATGACTATATACAAGACAGACAGAGCGGGTCTAATGACTATATACAGACAGACAGACGGCTCTAATGACTATATACAGACAGACAGGCTAATGACTATAGAAGACGACAGACAGGTCTAATGACTATACAGACAGAGACAGGTCTAATGACTATATACAGACAGACAGGTCTAATGACTATATACAGACAGACAGGTCTAATGACTATATACAGACAGACAGGTCTAATGACTATATACAGACAGACAGGTCTAATGACTATATACAGACAGACAGGTTCTAATGACTATATACAGACAGACAGTCTAATGACTATAGACAGACAGACAGACGGGTCTAATGACTATAGACAGACAAACAGACAGGTCTAATGACTATAGACAGACAGACAGACGGTCTAATGACGATATACAGACATACAGACAGGTCTAATGACTATATACAGGACAGGTCTAATGACTATATACAGACAGACAGGTCTAATGACTATATACAGACAGACAGGTCTAATGACTATATACAGACAGACAGGTCAATGACTATATACAGACAGACAGGTCTAATGACTAATACAGACAGACAGGTCTAATGATATGACAGCTAAGACTAATACAGACAGACGACGGTCTAAGACTATATACAGACAGACAGACGGGTCTAATGACTATATACAGACAGACAGGTCTAATGACTATATACAGACAGACAGGTCTAATGACTATATACAGACAGACAGACAGGTCTAACGACTACAGACAGACAGACAGGTCTAATGAGAAGGTTCTGGGTGCCTCCCACTCCCAAAACGAAACGTCAGCTTTGATTTTAGTTACCTCAGCAAGAGGTTTTCCGCTGGCTAAAGATGTAGTGGACAAAGTAACCCTGTGCCACAACCATGCACCATATTACAATGACCGGCAGACTACGTTATCAGCACAGTGATTATTGTGCCCTGTCGACTGACTGAAGGAAATACGATATTTATTTAGTCAAAAGAGAGGCCACGTGACCTCAGAACAGCCTTAATTCGTCAGGACATGGACTCTACAAAGAGGTTCGAAAGCGTTCCACAGGGATGCTGGCCCATGTTGACTCCAATGCTTCCCACAGTTGTTCAAGTTGGCTGCTGGATGTCCTTTGGTTGGTAGACCATTCTTGATACACCCGGGAAACTTGAGTGTGAAAAACCCAGCAGCATTGCAGTTCTTGACACAAACTGGTGCGTCTGGCACCGACTACCATACCCGTTCAAAGGCACTTAAATCTTTTGTCTTGTCCATTCACCTCTGAATGACACACATACACAATCCATGTCTCATTTGTCTCAAGGCTTAAAAATCCTTCTTTAACCTTGTCTCCTCTCCTTCATCTACACTGATTTGAAGTGGATTTAACAAGTGACATCAATAAGGGATCATAGAGTTCACCTGGTCAGTCAATGTCACGGAAAGAGCAGATGTTCCTAATGTTTGTACTCTCAGTGTATAGGAATAGGGTGCCATTTTGGGATTCCCCCCCCCGCCTGATAGATACGACTAAACAGAACCATATCATTTCGTCATGACCAGGCTAAGGGATACGGATCTGACGTGGTGCACACAGGGTTTATCCCAGGGAAGCTCTCAGACGGACACCAGGTCTTATCCCAGGGAAGCTCTCAGACCGGACACCAGGGTCTTATCCCAGGGAAGGTCTCAGGCCGGACACCAGGGTCTTATCCCAGGGAAGGTCTCAGGCCGGACACCAGGGTCTTATCCAGGAAGGTCTCAGGCCGGACACCAGGGTTTAAGCCCAGGGAAGGTCTCAGGCCGGACACCAGTTTAAGCCCAGGGAAGGTCTCAGACCGGACACCAGGGTCTTAGCCCAGGGAAGGTCTCAGGCCGGACACCAGGTCTTATCCCAGGGAAGTCTCAGCCGGAAAGGCTTATCCAGAGTCGACGGACACCAGGTCTTATCCCAGGGAAGGTCTCAGGCCGGACACCAGGGTCTTATCCCAGGGAAGGTCTCAGGCCGGACACCAGGGTCTTATCCCAGGGAAGGTCTCAGGCCGGACACCAGGGTCTTATCCCAGGGAAGGTCTCAGCCGGACACCAGGGTCTTATCCCAGGAAGCTCAGGCCGGACACCAGGTCTTATCCCAGGGAAGTCTCAGGCCGCGACACCAGGGTCTTATCCCAGGGAAGGTCTCAGGCCGGACACCAGGGTCTTATCCCAGGGAAGGTCTCAGCCGCACCAGGGTCTTATCCCAGGGAAGTCTCAGGCGGACACCAGGGTCTTATCCCAGGGAAGCTCTCAGGCCGGACACCAGGGTCTTATCCCAGGGAAGCTCTCAGGCCGGACAACAGGGTCTTATCCAGGAAGGTCTCAGGCGGACACCAGGGTCTTATCCCAGGGAAGTCTCAGGCCGGACACCAGGGTCTTATCCCAGGGAGTCTCAGGCCGACACCAGGGTCTTATCCCAGGGAAGGTCTCAGACCGGACACCAGGGTCTTATCCAGGGAAGCTCTCAGGCCGGACACCAGGGGTCTTATCCCAGGGAAGGTCTCAGGCCGGACACCAGGGTCTTATCCAGGGAAGGTCTCAGGCCGGACACCAGGGTCTTATCCCAGGGAAGTCTCAGGCCGGACACCAGGGTCTTATCCCAGGGAAGGTCTCAGGCCGGACACCAGGGTCTATCCCAGGGAAGGTCTCAGGGCACACCAGGTCGTATCCCAGGAAGGTCTCAGACCGGACACCAGGGTCTTTTCCCAGGGAAGGTCTCAGGCCGGACACCAGGTCGTATTCCCAGGGAAGGTCTCAGGCCGGACACCAGGGTCTTATCCCAGGGAAGGTCTCAGGCCGGACACCAGGGTCTTATCCCAGGGAAGGTCTCAGGCCGGACACCAGGGTCTTATCCCAGGGAAGGTCTCAGGCCGGACACCAGGGTTTAGCCCAGGGAAGGTCTCAGCCGGACCAGGTTTAAGCCCAGAGGCTCAGACCGGACACCAGGGTCTTAGCCCAGGGAAAGGTCTCAGGCCGGACACCAGGGTCTGTATCCCAGGGAAGTCTCAGGCCGGACACCAGGTGTCTGATCCCAGGGAAGGTCTCAGGCCGGACACCAGGGTCTTATCCCAGGGAAGTCTCAGACCGGACACCAGGGTCTTATCCCAGGGAAGGTCTCAGGCCGGACACCAGTCTTATCCCAGGGAAGGTCTCAAGGCCGGACACCAGGGTCTTATCCCAGGAAGTCTCAGACCGGACACCAGCGGTCTTATCCCAGGAGAGGTCTCAGGCCGCGACACCAGGGTCTTATCCCAGGGAAGGTCTCAGGCCGGACACCAGGGTCTTATCCCAGGGAAGGTCTCAGCGCGGACACCAGGGTCTTAGCCCAGGGAAGTCTCAGACCGCGACACCAGGGTCTTAGCCCAGGAACGGTCTCAGACCGGACACCAGGGTCTTATCCCAGGGAAGGCTCAGACCGGACACCAGGTCTTAGCCCAGGGAAGGTCTCAGACCGGACACCAGGGTCTTATCCCAGGAAGCGTCTCAGGCCGGACACCAGGGTCTTATCCCAGGAAGGTCTCAGGCCGGACCACCAGGGTCTTATCCCAGGGAAGGTCTCAGGCCGGACACCAGGGTCTTAGCCCAGGGAAGCTCTCAGACCGGACACCAGGGTCTTATCCCAGGGAAGGTCTCAGGCCGGACACCAGGGTTTAAGCCCAGGGAAGGTCTCAGGCCGGACACCAGGGATACAGTGAAAGAAGCCATTGAGATTCCAGAGCCCCGTCAATAACACAGGGTGAAGGCCAAATGGCACGCTATTCCCTATAAAGTGCACTAGTTTTTACTGGACCCTGGTCTCGTGATGGGCCCCGGTCAAAACTAGTACACTATGTAAGGAATATGGTGCCATTTGGGATGTAAAGATTGTCCTTAGTGACAAAGACAGAGGAAGCAAAAGTAACAGCAATAAGGAATACAGTTTCCTGAACGAGACTTTATTCCACTAAAACAGAATAGATTTAAGATGCATTATCTTCCTGTCTCGTATTGAAACATTTCAGATGATATTGAAAGATGGTTATGTAAATTTAAAAAAAAAACAACTTGTGTAGTTCAATAAGACTTAGAAAACAATATTGAATGGAATAATGCCTGTAAATAATTGTTAGAATACTATTTGTTTAGGTTTTCAGTTAGAGCTGATTTAAGCCGTTTGAACAATGTTTGCTACTAAATAGGGAATAAGGTGCCATTTTTGGGACGATAGCCAAGGTGAGCATTTATATATGATCTGGCAGCCATCTTGCTTCATGGTTGTGAGTGACTATCAGAGCTGTAGTCAGATTGCTGGTCTCCCTCTTTCAACTGTTCTCTTCATAAAGTATCATCTGATCACCTCATTGATTGACAAGTCTACAATGCACTGTACATTTCCTAGTTTAGACTTATTTTGTGTGTGTGTGCGCGTGTGTGTGTCCATGCTATTGATGGCCTTTTTTGAACATTGCAAATAAAAAAAGATTATATTATTGTGATGTACTTTGGGGAACTGAACTAGTTTTACTATTTATGCCTGCGTCAGAGTCTCTATGAATATTACATACACTACTCATTCAAGGGTTTTTCTTTATTTTTTACTATTTTCTACATTGTAGAATAATAGTGAAGACATCAAAACTATGAAATTTCACATATGGAATCATGTAGTAACCAAAAAAGTGTTAAATATAAAATATATTTTGATTTGTTTGAGATTCTTCAAATAGCCACTCTATGCCTTGATGACAGCTTTGCACACTCTTTGCAATTTTCTCAACCAGCTTCATGAGCTAGTCACCTGGAATGCATTTCAATTAACAGCTGTGCCTTGTTAAAGGTTAATTTGGAATTTCTTTCTTTCTTAATGTGTTTGAACCAATCAGTTGTGTTGTGACAAGGTAGGGTTGGTATACAGAATATAGTCATATTTGGTAAAAGACCAAGTCCATATTATGGCAAGAACAGCTCAAATAAATAAAGAGAAACGACAGTCCCTTACTTTTTCGATGTGAACGTCAGTCAAACTGGGAAAAAAAATTCTTCGAGTGCAGTCTTCTGTACTCATGGAACAACTACCTACTAACGTGCTGACCACACCGTGTGCGAGCGTCGCTAAATAAATGTCATTCTACATGTTACTCATCGAACAACTACCAATCATTGCACCCACACTGCTCGCGAGCGTCTGCGTGGCCAGGCACTAAAATAGTGGTTCTAATTGGTTCTATTTTTGACCTTCAACGCACGGCATGTCCGGCCTCTCCCATCTCATTGGTTGATAGGAGCATATACCCACGTCCCATCTCATTGGTTTATAGGAGTATATACCCACATCCCATCTCCTCATTGGTTTATAGGAGCATATACCCACGTCCCATCTCCTCATTGGTTGATAGGAGCATATACCCACGTCCCATCTCCTCATTGGTTTATAGGAGCATATACCCACGTGGGTGTTTTGAAAGATGAACTTAGGTCCACGCTTCAGTCGGTTGTAGTAATGCTGTAAAGTTGGTTGCCAACCGTCATATAAAGTCCAAACATAAAAAAGAAGCCTGAAGGAAGGAGGAGAGATTACGAGAAACAAATTCAGTTGACCGTTTTATCTGTGGATTAATTGTCGGAGTAGAGATCCTTGTGCATTTCAGGTAAAATAACAACACAATGTTTATATCCCAGGACAAATTAGTTAGCAACAACAATCTAGCTAGCTAAATTGCCATAAATGTTTCATTCTTTTTGACCTGTCCCCAAATTAATATAATTGGTTCAGAGTTTGTTTTGATATTTCAACCCGGGGTACCTGATCGCTTCTGGTGTGGGTGGACAACATCAACGTGTGGGTGAACAAAATCAACGTGTGTGGGTGAACAAAATCAACGTGTGTGGGTGAACAAAATCAACGTGTGTGGGTGAACAAAATCAACGTGTGGGTGAACAAAATCAACGTGTGGGTGAACAAAATCAACGTGTGTGGGTGAACAAAATCAACGTGTGTGTGAA
>NC_036872.1:13291256-13300903 GCF_002910315.2 Salvelinus sp. IW2-2015
CCACAGCCAGAAGAGGACTGGCCACCCTCATAGCCTGGTTCTCTCTAGGTTTCTTCCTAGGTTCTGGCCTTTCTAGGGAGTTTTTTCCTAGCACCGTGGCTTCTACACCTGCATTGCTTGCTGTTTGGGGTTTTAGGCTGGGTTTCTGTACAGCACTTTGTGTTCAGCTGATGTAAGAAGGGTTTTATCAATCACTTTGTGATTGATGAGTTGTGCTCACATGTAGATCTGTCATTCTGTTCGACTGAGGCTTTAGGCGTCCGATGCTCAGTGGTCCTAAGCCCTGTATCACAGTGTTACTTGTGCCCACTAAGAGGTCCTGGTAGAGCCCAGGCTCTGTCTCAGTGGTCTAAGGTACTGCATCACAGAGCTAGCTTGCCACGAGGTCCTGGTTAGAGCCCAGGCTCCTGTCTCAGTGGTCTAAGGTACTGCATCACAGAGCTAGCTGTGCCACTGAGAGATCCTGGTTAGAGCCAGGCTCTGTCTCAGTGGTCTAAGGTACTGCATACAGAGCTGCTGTGCCACTAGAGTTCTGGTTAGAGCCCAGGCTCCTGTCTCAGTGGTCTAAGGTACTGCATCACAGAGCTAGCTGTGCCACTAGAGGATCCTGGTTTAGCCCACGCACGGCTCTCTGTCTCAGTGTTCTAAGGTACTGCATCACAGAGCTAGCTGTGCACTAGAGATCTGGGTTAGAGCCCAGGCTCTGTCTCAGTGGTCTAAGTTACTGCATCACAGAGCTAGCAAGTGCCATAGAGATCCTGGTTTAGAGCCAGGCTCTGTCTCAGTGGTCTAAGGCACTGCATTGCAGTGCTAGCTGTGCCACTAGAGGTTCTGGGTTCGAGTCCAAGCTCTGTCGCAGCCGGCCGCACACGGGGAAGACCCATGGGGCGGCGCACAATGGCCCAGCGTCGTCCGGGTTAGGGAGGCAGGGATATCCTTGTCCCATTGTGCATAGAAAACTCCTGTGCAGGCCCAGGTCCTATTCCTATATAGGTGCCACTATTTAGAACTAGACGACCTATTCCCCTTCTATGTGCACTACTTTAGACAGAGCCCTATCCGTGACTACGAGACGACCTGTGGTAAGTAGCCTTGTCCAAGCCAGAATGTCCTGTTTTCTGAAGCGTGAGGCAGCTTAGATGTACAGGTAACACCCGGGTGGAGATTATAACAGAACATGGCCAAGATGTTCAAATGTTCATAAATGACCAGCAGGGTCAAATAATAATAATCACAGTAGTTGTCGAGGGTGCAGCACCTCAGGAGTAAATGTCAGTTGGCTTTTCATAGCCGATCATTAAGAGTATCTCTACCGCTCCTGCTGTCTCTAGAAAGTTGAAAACTCACAAGATTCATTCTGTCTTGTGTATTCAAATTGTGTATCTTATGTATTATACATATTTATTACGTTTGGTTGATACCATTACAAGCACTGCTTTCTGACACCTCGTATATTTAAAGTTTGAAAATATGATGATATTTTCCCTCTAAATTGTGTAGGTATCTAATCTATTAGCAGAAAGGCTGGACAAATGTGTTTAAAAAAAAGATGTTTTCCTTGTTTTTATTTATTGTTTACCTCTGTATTGTACAGCTGGAAACTGTCATAGCAAGAGAAATTAAAGCTTTATCGAACCATACCAAGGTGTACAGTCTTCATTGTATACGTATTGTTTTATATAATATAAATATTGTATTGGACCTCCGATATTATCTAACTACAGTGGTATTTTATATTGAGTTTAACCTATTTTCAACAGGAAGTAGTTGCAGACAGGAAGTTGTCTCATTGTTTTCAAGAACATTTCTTGGTGTTCAAACTGGCTACAATCCACTGTCATCCCTGTGCTGAAAACTCTTTAGATGTCATAATCTGTATGTAGAAACATTCTTGAATATTATATCAGCACTTATGTGGCACTATTTAGTTTATTGGTACGTTTGCCTTGCTTTTAACGGAGTTAAAATTTCGCTAGCTAGCTACCTTTTAGAATTAGCCGCTCCCGTTGTAATGAATGGAATTTTGCTAGGCATTCAAGGGAACGGTAAATTATCACTGCTACACTGTTACAGGTGTATGCAAATGTGTATTTATGTTACAATCTACTTACGTTAAGCTATACTCACCTCTAAATTGATCCAAATTGTTACTATGGGATCAACTAAAGAGTGATATATTTTCATGGGTAACCTGTTTGACAGTATTATATTTAGCTTACCTGCTGTATATAAGGCTTCTTTTTTGTATTGCAGTTTCACACTTGATAATTGTACATTAAACCTGCCAAAGACAACACCTGCCTGCTCCTTGGAGGAGGAGTTTATGAAGAGTTTACCTGGCTGTTGGACACATGCTTATTGGGAGACTGAGGTCAAGTTGGTTTCCTATTCACACATTCGGACATTCAACAGGCAAAACCCAAAAGCCATTTTAAGAATGTAAAAATCAATCAACTAATATACCGTTTGTTACAGAATCATCAAACTAGATATGATTTATTTTATACATGTCTAGCATACTTTTACAATCTTTGTTTTGAGTAGAAATTCATAAAAGTATGCTAGACATTCATAGAATAAATCACATCTAGATGTTTGTGACAATCGGTCAATTAGTTATTGATTTATACCACTTTTTAAATGGCATTTTATAGATTGTATGTATTTCTATCAAATCAAAACTGGAATTTTGTCTTCAAAACAAAGGTTGTAAAAGTATACTAGACATTTCTAGAATAAATCACATCTAGTTTGATGAGTCTGTGACAAACAGTGAATTAGTTATTGATTTTTAAATGGCTTTTGGCGAATGTTTGTTGAATGTCAATGTGTGAATGTAAAACCAACTTTACCTCAGTCATTGACCGTACGTTCAGCAATGACAATATGATTAGTGATTATATAGGTATTTATATGATTAGATATTATATAGATGTTTATATTATTAGTTATTATATAGGTGTTTGTGATTTAGTTATTATATATCTGTTTATTTGATTAGTATTTTCATATAGCTGTATATATGATTAGTTATTATATAGCTGTATATACTTTTATATTTTATTTAATCTTTATTTAACCAGGTAGGCTAGTTGAGAACAAGTTCTCATTTACAATTGCGACCTGGCCAAGATTAAGCAGAGCTGTATAAAAAAACAACAACACAGAGTTAAACATGGAGTAAACAAACGTTCAGTCAATAACACAATAGAACAATCTATGTTCAGTGTGTGCAAATGTAGTAAGATTAGGGAGGTAAGGCAATAAATATGCCATAGTGGCAAAATAATTACAATTTAGCATTAACACTGGAGTGATAGATGTGCAGATGATGATGTGCAAGTAGAGATACTGGGGTGCAAAAGAGAAGAAAAAAAACAAAACAATATGGGGAAGAAGTAGTTGGGTGTGCTATTTACAGATGGTGTGACCGGTAAGCTGCTCTGACAGCTGATGCTTAAAGTTAGTGAGGGAGATGAGACTCCAGCTTCAGTGATTTTTGCAATTCGTTCCAGTCATTGGCAGCAGAGAACTGAAAGGAAAGGCGGCCAAAGGAGGTGTTGGCTTTGGGGATGGCCAGTGAAATATACCTGCTGTAGCGCGTGCTACGGGTGGGTGTTGCTATGGTGACCAGTGAGTCCCTGTATAATATCCTATTGGTCCCTGTATAATATCCTATGGGTCCCTGTATAATATCTTATGGGTCCCTGTATAATATCTTATGGGTCCCTGTATAATGCCCTATGGGTCCCTGTATAATATCCTATGGGTCCCTGTATAATGTCCTATGAATCCCTGTTAAATATACCTATTGGTCCCTGTATAATCCTTACTGGTCCTGTATAATATTCTTATGGGTCCCTGTATAATGTCCGATGTAATCCGGTCCTGTATAATCCTATTGGTCCCTCTATAAATGCCCCTCATGGGTCCCTGATAATATCCTATTGGGTCCCTGTTATAAATCCTATGGTCCCCTGTTATAATATCCTATGGTCCCTGTTAATATCCTATGGTCCTAAATATCTATGGGTCCCTGTATATGCCCTATGGTCCCTGTATAATATCCTTATGGGTCCCTGTATAATATCCTATGGGTCCCTGTATAAATCCCTATTAGGTATTCCCTGTCCCTGATACTATCCTATGGGCCCTGTATTAATATCCCTAGGGTCCCGTATAATTTTTATTTTTTATTTTTTATTCACCTTTATTTAACCAGGTAGGCTAGTTGAGAACAAGTCTCATTTGCAACTGCGACCTGGCCAAGTAAAAGCATAGCAGTGTGAACAGACAACACAGAGTTACACATGGAGTAAACAATAAACAAGTCAATAACATGGTAGAAAAAAAAAGAGAATCTATATACAATGTGTGCAAAAGGCATGAGGTAGGCAATAAATCGAATAATTACAATTAGCAGATTAACACTGGAGTGATAAATCATCAGATGATCATGTGCAAGAAAGATACTGGGTGCAAAAGAGCAGAAAAGTAAATAAATAAAAGCAGTATGGGGTGAGGTAGGTAAATTGGGTGGGTAGTTTACAGATGGACTATGTACAGCTGCAGCGATCGGTTAGCTGCTCGGATAGCAGATTTTTAAAGTTGTTGAGGGAGATAAAAGTCTCCAAATTCAGAGATTTTTGCAATTCGTTCTCCAGTCGCAGCAGCAGAGAACTGGAAGAAAGGGTCCAAATGAGGTTTTGGCTTTAGGGATGATCAGTGAGATACACCGCTGGGAGCGCGTGTTGCAGGTGGGTGTAGCCATCGTGACCAGTGAACTGAGATTAAGGCGGCACTTTACCTAGCATAGCCTTGTAGATGACCTGGAGCCAGTGGTCTGACGACAACATGTAGCGAGGGCCAACCGACTAGGGCATACAGGTCGCAGGTGGGTCGTATAAGGTGCTTTAGTAAACAAAACGAATGGCACTGTGATAAACTGCATCCAGTTTGCTGAGTAGAGTATTGGAAGCTATTTTGTAGATGACATCGCCGAAGTCGAGCGATCGGAGGATAGTCAGTTTTACTAGGGTGAGTTGCGGCGTGAGTGAAGGAGCTTTGTTGCGGAATAGAAAGCCGATTCTTGCTTTGATTTTGGATTGGAGATGTTTGATATGAGTCTGGAAGGAGAGTTTGCAGTCTAGCCAGACACCTAGGGACTTATAGATGTCCACACATATTCTAAGTCGGAACCGTCCAGGGTGGTGATGCTAGTCGGCGCGTCGGTGCAGGCAAGCAACGGTTGAAAAAGCATGCATTTGTTTTACTAGCGTTTAAGAGCAGTTGGAGGCCACGGAAGGAGTGTTGGTATATGGCATTTAAGCTCGTTTGGAGGTTAGATAGTACAGTGTCCAAGGAAGGGGCCGGAAGATATATAAATGGTGGCGTCTGCGATAGAGGTGGATCAGGGAATCGCCCCGCCAGCAAGAGCAACATCATTGATGTATACAGAGAAAGAGTCGGCCCCGAGAATTGAACCCTGTGGTACCCCCATAAGGACTGCCAGAGGACCGGACAACATGCCCTTCCATTTGACACACCTGAACTCTGTCTGCAAAGTTAGTTGGTGAACCAGGCAAGGCAGGCCATTAGAAAAACGAGGCTACTGAGGTTCGGCTTCTCCCCAGTGTGGCACAAGAAAGTTTATCTTATTCAGCGATGAGCATATAGGAACTCATTGTGACCTGTTACAACAAGAAAAGGGAACCAGTGGTCGAAAGAACAAGCACACACTTCATTCTCTCAAGATAATACAGAATTCTGACAAGACGGTATTGTTTAGTTATTTTAACTTGTGTGCCTACAACCATTTGTACATAGTTGATTAATCAATCATACTTATTACTATATATATAAGTAATTTTACATGCTCTGTCATGTCTTTATGTGTGTTTTGAAACTTCTTGTATGTGTAATGTTTACTGTTTAATTTTATTGTTTTAATTTCATTTATTCGTGTTATTATTAATATTCATCACTCTCAGCAGCGTTGAAGGCTGAGGTTGCACCCATGACCGCTCGGAAACCGGATTTGCAACAAGCGGAGAAAGGTACATTTGGGTTGTTTGCGAAGTTCTAACTACATGTTTGCACCATGCCAATTAAAAGCCCCCTTGAATTGTGGTGCAATTTTGATAGATCAATTTGATGTGAGGATTAAGAGTTAGGCTCATTTGATGCGGAGAGGATAACTAGAGAGAGATAATCAGACGATAAAGACAGGGAGGGAGAGTAAGAGAGATGAGTAGGAGCTTACGAAGAGTGGAGATGCAGAAAAAACAGAGAGGGATTGATGGAAGTCTAACGAGAGGAGACAGAGAGAACGCAGAGAGTAGAGATGGTGCTCATATACGCACTTGACTTTGAGACCGAGAGAGGGAAGATTGACCAACTCGCTCTCTCTCTCATCTCCTTTTATTGCAAGGCACATTGTCTTTTTCATTTTAAATCACCTCACCTCCCCCTCGGGGATTCTCAGCATAAGAATTATTAAACAAACGAGAGAAAGAAGTATATTCCTTGTTACTGCATACATGTATCCATAACTCACCAGGGCTGCTTTCCAGTGACACCATACATGAACGAGAGAGCCCAGCTCGCAACCACTCCACAAAAACAATACCCATTTCCTAAATCACGCGGGTGATCAGTGACGCACGAGTTTTCAAGACCATAACTTCTAGCCGGGCAGCAATACAGAGCAGAACCCCCCCAACACACCCAGTATCTTCCTCAAACATCTCCACACATTTTGATCAGTGTTAGTACCGAAGACAGTCAATAATGCTTCAAACACGTCCAGAAGGCGCGCAGAGACTTCATTTGGTTAATCCCAGTTAAACAATAAGTAAGGGTCTGTTACTTCCCCCACCTTTGCCCTGTTTCTCTCGTTGGGGTGGTATCCACCGGCAGGAATCAGCTACACAATGTCTTTTGCCAGTGAGACACATCTGCTCATCTGGCAGATAGAAAATGGGTCATAACAAAGACAGCAATTGATATCGCTTCTGGCGGCATTACTCGGGGCTTGGAATTACCTGGCTCTCCATTATAAACATCCCAACAGCAAAACCACCCCAACCTACGTCACTGACACGACATTCCAAAGACAGAGGAACAAGATAGAGCTCGCATTAGGAGGCGCGTGGGTGCCTTCGGGCCACAGTTTGAAAACACATGTGCGGCCTCAGCAGAGATTTCGCTCGTCAATATTGCTCAGTCCATTTGGAGTCAGAATCATGCAGTGGTCTTTTGATCCTTGATGTTCCCTCTGGCTTGGTTCTAATTTGGTTCCCCTTAGCCCTACTTCGGAATATCACCTGTTACTCTCTCTCTCCCTCCTCCTCTCGTCCCTCTTCCCGCTCTGTGCTTCTGACCCTATCGGTTTTCTCCGTTCCTACTCGCAGCTTGTTTGTCTCTATTCTACCTAACAACCTTTATTTCTTACTGCGTCTTTACTAGCTCCCTCACTTTTTGGCTCCTCATGATCTAGGAGTCAGACCTGAGAGTTTCGTCTCCCTCTGTTCTCCGCACTTTCGGTACTCGTCCTTGAGCTCGGTATTCTTGTTTGATGTTTGCTGTTCTTAGTCCTCATGCACACCTGTTCCTCGGCCCGTGATTCGTGTTAGCTTATGCGTTGCATTGTGTACAAGATGAACTTTCTCGTCGTTATAGAGCAGCGGTGGTTGTCTAATGTCAGCTCACGTGCGCGCTCCATGACTCTCTCTGATAAGAGACCGGCTGAGCAGTCTTGTCGGGTTGTCGTCTCTAGTCGTTTCTCGCTCGGTTTTAACTGACGAAGAGGTTTCACACTGTTATCCTCTCCGTTTTGGATTTACTGAATACCAGGTTTGATCTTAAATATCCACGCGGGAGAAGTGCATGTTCTCGTTCTTATAAGACTGTCAATAAGACTTTTCTCAGTTTTCCTCACATTCTAAAGGTACGGTTTCTGTTTGGTCCTTCATTCACACAGCATAACAGGAAGAATGCTGAGAGGCCCAGATCGAAGTTCGTGGGACCCAGGCCAATACGTAACCGCAGATTCTGCGGGCCAATACTACGCCACTCGATTCTGTATGACTTCCTACTGACGATCTTTAATGCTCTCGAGCACGAGCACGCAGACTGCATTGTGGGAATTGTCCTAGACTTGAATCAGTTGCAGGTAGCCGTTATAGGACCCTGGCCGCTCATAACGTTCTACAAGGAATACTCTCCAGGGGATCTCAGCTCTTTTCAAGAGCTCTGATCCGGTCTGCCGTGATTGCGAACCCAAACTATATCCTCTTTCCATGGGGAAATCTGTCCGCCGAGTCTCCGGGCCCAGGTCGGATCAAACTTTTGAGATGAATAGTGCCTACACTTCGGCCCCCGCACAGAAGTTGTTTACTCTTGGGTCATAAGGGACGTTGACATATTAGCGCCCACTGAGTGATGTCGCTCTCGCTTCGTTTTCAGCACAGTGCCGTCGAGTATCTCTGGTGTTTGGCTCTACTCCAGCCCAACAACTATACTCGGCAAAGAGAAGTAACAGGAGCCTCGAGATAATCGCTGTACGCTCATATCAGCCTCCTCGATTATCACTGGTCCTGCAGATCGTGGATAAGCTGGTTGTGCTACAGCAGGATCAAGTCACTGGTGGAGGCTTTTATGCGGGACGTGTCGAGAGGAGTGTTGTGTCTTGGCGGATAAACGTGAGTCCAAATCTAGTGTGAAAGGAGGAGTGAACTTGCCATTACATGGTGGTACGGTATTATTTAGTGATCGTCTTATCCGTGGCTGGGATTGTTCTTTCGTTGAAGGAGTGCTTGCTCAAGTGCACCTGGTCGTGTGACATGATCTCCTGAATGTCGACAGAAGCAGATCGAGGATTCGATTCCGATATACGGGGATCTGCCGTGCGAGGTGGAGTTTCGCACTCTTTGCTGCATCCAGTGACTGGACGGAGCCGGCGTTGCTCGCGTTGTCTGATTTTCGTGGAGGGAACTCCTAATCGCTGTGATGGTTAAAGATGATAATGGTCTCTCTCCTAACCGGAAGGATATCCCTTGCTTCCTATGACGAGATATGGACTGCTGTGTGATATGCACTCGCCCTCGACTCACAATCTATCAGAGAAATCGACGGGTGTTCCAGGCGACAGCTGAGGACTTCATGGGCGTACCGAAGCTGGGCGTGAGAGATCTGAGAGGTTCGCGGCAGGTTAACACCTGGTGGGCTCTCGTGCCCCTCTCGAGGCATACTCATGACCATCGTCCTACTTACTATCTGCGTCTGCAGAAGAGCTAGTATGCCAACTTCTATGCAGACTAGATGATGGAATAGAGCATTCTCTCAGACGCAATGGAGTATGTGAAGGACGGATAGAGCACTTGCGAGCGCAAAAACCGACGGCTATGATTGAGAACTCCTTGCCAGTATCTATGCTGCTTTCCTGCTCGGAAGTACAATGTATTTTTTCAAATGTCAATGTTTCGCACTTACCAACCTATGAACCAGAGAACGTTTCCTCATACTTTGTCGGGGAAGATAAAGTCGTTGAGGGGCTACTGGTTAGAGCGTCTTGGAGCTCACTTCGTATCTCCAATTCATCACAAGAATCCTCCTGTTTTACGAGTGGTCTCTTCTTGAAAGCCAGT
>NC_036872.1:13300928-13316251 GCF_002910315.2 Salvelinus sp. IW2-2015
CCTGTATAATATCCTATGGGTCCCTGTATAATATCCTATGGGTCCCTGTATAATATCCTATGGGTCCCTGTATAATATCCTATGGGTCCCTGTATTAAAGTACATTATTAACCTCTACAGCTCTGGATCCATCAGGTTGCCCGTATAGCTTGAAATATTCTTATTCATGTTACCCTACCACAACTTATTGATAACTTTACATGTATAAGGAAAAGGAATGTATATGTTAGGGGTCAAGGAAGGGTCAAGAGGTTCTAGATGTGTAGAAAGTTACTGAGTGAGGAAAGTTCATATTCTGTTCAAATACAGTATATTCTTGTTGAATCTGAACGGTCCTAAGGAGGGAGGCAAAGGGCAACAGTCTAGTTTCAGTTCCTGATAAGGCAGACCAGTTGCTGAGGAACTGGGACCATGAGTGATGTGGAACTGAACTCCAGATAAGGTCAACAGATGGAGAGAAGCATGATGTTTTTCCCAGCTGTATGACCCAGTGGTTGAATAAACTTGGTTTCAGCTTTTTCTAGTTGTCCGTTTTTGTTTTTTTAGTTTTTACTCTGTTTGTTCAGAACCTAACAGGACTCATTCCACCTACTGAGCCCCACCCTGTCTATTGTAAACAATTTCTCCATCCCATTCCCCCAGCTAATTAAGGGGAGAGATTGACTATAATTGATGTAGTCATTATTTTTTTCCGGTCAATTACTTATTTCATTATCCACCATCTTGTCCTTCAGCAGATCTCCCAGAAGGCTTTTGTGCAATCTCTCACTTCATGTTTACTCGCAATGTGTTCCCCTTTCTTCCCTTGTTCTCTTCGTCTTCTTTCGTGACCTGCGCCCCACCACCATAGTAAAGGTGGTTATAACTAACCCTTTGTTTAATTTGTGACTATAACTCCCATGTGTGTGTCGGGGGGGGGGCATGTTACTCAAATATGATAGCCAGTCACAGCACTGCTTTTTGTTCCAATGCCAGTGATTGGCTAGCTAAATGAAAGTCAGAACCAATGTGACGTCTACACCGCCAGGTAGCTAGCCAGTAGCCACACTGCAACACGGAGGACTTCCCTTCAAGGCGTTTCTTATTTTAGGTAAGAAAGCTAGATAGCTAATTCAGGCTAATGCTATTTCAACGTGTTTTTTTGACGATCTCATTTATGTAAAGATTTGCCAGTGGATATCTGTAACTAATTTATCTAACGTCACTCATATAGGAACTAATGTCACACGTTGCGTTCATCCTAGCTACTGTACTATCAACTGGCTTGTTATATTAGAAAGCTGTAGATGCGACGGGAAAACAAATCTATTGATATTATCTATAAAGATGATAAGGACATGAGGTAGCTAGCTAGCTAAGGGTCAGGCTGTCTGGTCTGCAGTTGCGGTCGTTGCCATTGAAGATGAAGTAGGACAATCTTATTTTTTGATGAGAACGGCCTTATTTCTATTACAGCATATTGGATGACTGTCATTCATATTCCATTCACCCAGTTCAATGTAACAGTGATAGGTTTAGGTTACTGTCATTCATATTCACCCAGTTCAATGTAACAGTGATAGGTTTAGGTTACTGTCATTCAAATATTGCATCCATTCAATGTAAAGTGATAGGTTTAGTGTTACTGCTTCTATTCACGCAGTTCAATGTAAACATTGACAGGTTTAGGCTCTACTTATGATACTCTAATGTTTTGTACCTCATCATGAGGTTGGCTACATCTAGCCTAATGAAGTAAGAGTTTTAGCAATGTATGTCACACAAGTGTCAGAGAAGTTTGAGTATCAATGGTGACAGACATTGAGCAAGTTTTAATCCATACCTTTCACTCTGGCCTGCATCTAGCGTGATCTGTGGTGTATTCATAGTCTCGAGTTGCAACAAAGGGGTTGTCTATTGGACAAATTCATGTAATGTAGGTCCCCGTTTAGTTCCGTTTGCTTCCGTTTAAAGAAATGTTTTTCAACAGAATCAGCGGAATGAATACACCCCTACCACACGCAAACACAGTTCACTTCATAGCGAGCCACATACAAACAGCATGATCACTTACGATGAGAACCTGACCACACGAAACACAGTTCACTTTCATAGCAGCACATACAAAAAAAATGATCTCTTTTGATCACTGTGTAATTTCTTCTCACATTACGCGGCTTCTCTCCTCTCACCTTTTTCCTTCGTTGTGGACTTCAGTGCACACACACATCAGCTGTCTGTGACCAGGCAAAAAAAACTTTCAAGCCAAATCTTCATATCCTAACCGCTATCCGCTCTATGTTGTCCTATATTTACCACATCATAGTCAACATAGCTACTAGAACTAAAACGTTAGTAAACCATACATCATTGCAATACCGGTGTACAGTCAGCAAGGATTAGCAGTTACACCGGCCAGCCCGGGGCAATAAATTAATAAACCAAAAGCTTACCTTGTACTTTGAAGAGTTTAGTGTTGAATGCCACAGCCAGCTGCTAACATAACATCCCCCTCCGCTGAGCCAGGTGTTTGAGTAGGCTAAACTAGCTAACTGCATTCGCTAGCTAAGTGAAGGTGAAAAATATGAAAATATCTCTTTCTCTCTCTCTCTCTTGTTCTCCTTATGTTTTAAGAAATGCATTGTTTAAAACTGTTAAACATTGTCTTCTCTCTCTTTGAGTCAACTACTCACACACTTTTATACACTGCAGTGCTAGCTAGCTGTAGCTTATGCTTTCAGTACTAGATTAATTATCTGATCCTTTGATTGGGTGGATGGAACAGGTCAGTTCATGCTGCAAGAGCTCTGATAGGTTGGGACGTCCTCTGGAAGTTGCCATAATTACTGTGTGGAAGGGGGAAGGGGGTGAGAACCAAGAGCCTCCTAGGTTTTGTATTGAAGTCAATGTACCCAGAGGAGGACGGAAGCTAGCTGTCCTCCTGCTACACCATGGTGCTACCCTACAGAGTGCTTTTGAGGATACTGTAGACCTTCATTGCAAAACAGTGTGTTTTAATAAATTATTTAGTGATGTGAATATACTTAGTATAGTTTTATATAAAAAGGATAACTTTTTTTACGTCTGGAGGAAACCTGGCACCATCCCTACGGTGAAGCATGTTGGAGGCAACATCATGCTGTGGGGATGTTTTTCAGTGGCAGGAACTGGGAGACTAGTCAGGATCGAGAGAAAGATGAATGGAGAAAAGTACAGAGAGATCCTTGATGAGAACTGTCACAGGTTCTGTTTTATTTTAGTGTTGTTTCCTTAGGTTACCACTGGAGGGCACCCTTACCTTGTTTTCTAGTTTCCAGGTTACCCTGATTATTTGTTATTGGTTTCACCTGTGTTTAATTACCTTCTCTATGCACCTGGTTGCCTGGTTATTTAGGTTCCTCAGTTGGCCTGTGTTGTTGCTTTGGTCTCATGTTTTGTTAGTGTGCTCTTGTGCTGTAATCTTGTTTCTTTTAAGACTCTAAGTAAAGTTCTGGATTTACCCTGACCTCTGCTTGCTGTGTTTCTCTGCGCCTGGGTTCGAGTTCGTACAAGTCTTTTTTGTCACAAAAACCTGTTACAGAGCACTCAGGACCTCAGACCGGGGTGAAGGTTCACCTTCCAACAGGACAACGACCTTAAACACACAGCCAAGACAGCGCAGGAGTGGCTTCGGGACAATTATCTGAATGTCCTTGAGTGGCCCAGTGAGAACCCGGACTTGAACCCGATCTAACATCTCTGGAGAGACCTGAAAATAGCTGTGCAGCGACGCTCCCCATCCAACCTGACAGAGCTTGAGAGGATCTGCAGAGAAGAATGGGAGAAACTCCCCAAATACAGGTGTGCCAAGCTTGTAGCATCATACCCAAGAAGACTTGAGGCTGTAATCGCTGCCAAAGGTGCGTCAACAAAGTACTGAGTAAAGGGTCTGAATACTTATGTAAATGTGATATTTCCATTTTTTGTGTAATAATTTTGCAAATATTTCTAAAAAACAGTTTTGCTTTGACATTATGGAGTATTGTGTGTAAATTCAGTAGAAAAACAACAATTTAATACATTTTATAATAAGGCTGCAATGTAACAAAATGTGGAAAAAGTCTGAATACTTTCCGAATGCTCTGTACAAACTGATATTAATGCAGGAACTGACTCATACTGAACAAAAATAGAAACGCAACATGCAACAATGTCAAGGATTTTACTGAGTTACAGTTCATCTGAGTAAATCAGTCAATTGAAAAAAATATTAGGCCCTAATATATGGATTTTACATAACTGGGCAGGAGTGCAGCCATAGGTGGGCCTGGGAGGGCATAGGTCCACCCACTTGGGAACAAGGCCCACCCACTGAGGAACCAGGCCCAGCCAATCAGAATGAGTTTTTCCTCACAATGGCTGGTCTCAGACGATCCCGCAGGTGAAGAAGCAGGATGTGGTGGTCCTCGGCTGGTGTGGTTACATGTGATCTGTGGTTGTGAGGTTGGTTGAACGTACTGCCAAATTCTTTAAAATTACATTGGAGGACTTCTGGCGACGATGTGGCAAGGAACAGCAGCTAACTGTAGAGGCTGTGCAGCTCCAACTATATATTTACTAATTATTTAATACCTAGTTACACATTTTGTTACCTAATTTCCCAAAATATCGGTTACATGGAAAAACAACTTCGAAACGCAAAAAAGTGTCATCTCTGCCTGCAACTGCTGCTAGCAAGAAAAATGGAGAAGAACAGCCTGATGACCCAGAAGCTAAGGAGAAGATACAGGCCTTATGGACCCAAGCTTCTAAAGGAGAAGAACAGCCCGATGACCCAGTATCTAAAGTGGAGAAGAACAGCCGATGACCCAGTTCTAAAGGAGGAAGAAACAGCCCGATGACCCAGATCTAAAGGAGAAGAGCCCCGATGATCCGCAGTCTTACAGGAGAAGAAACAGCCGATGACCCATTCTAAATGAGAAGAACAGCCCGATGACCCAGTTCTATAGGAGAAGAAACAGCCCGATGACCCAGTTCTATTAGGAGAAGAACAGCCCGGTGACCCAGTTCTAAAGGAGAAGAACAGCCGATGACCAGAATCTAAAGGAGAAGAAACAGCCCGATGACCAGAGCTAAAGGAGAAGAACAGCCCGATGACCCAGTTCTATAGCGAGAAAGAACAGCCCGGTGACCCGTTAAAGGAGAAGAACAGCCCGATGATCCCAGAGCTAAAGGAGAAGAACAGCCCGATGACCCAGAGCTAAAGGAGAAGAACAGCCCGATGACCCAGAGCTAAAGGAGGAAGAACAGCCCGATGACCAGTTCTACAGGGAGAAGAACAGCCGATGACCCAGTTCTAAAGGAGGAAGAACAGCCCGATGACCAGTTCTATAGAGAAGAACAGCCCTGATGACCCAGTTCTATAGGAAGAAGAACAGCCGGTGAACCAGTTTCTAAAGGAGAAGAACAGCCCGATGACCCAGATCTAAAGGAGAAAGAACAGCCGATTGACCCAGTTCTACAGGAGAAAGAACAGCCCGGTGACCCAGTTCTAAAGGAGAAGAAACAGCCCGGTGACCCAGTTCTAAGGAGAAGAATCAGCCCGATGACCCAGTTTCTAAAGGAGAAGAACAAGCCCGATGACCCAGATCTAAAGGAGAAGAACAGCCCGATGACCAATCTAAAGGAGAAGAACAGCCGATGACCCAGTTCTTAAAGGAGAAGAAAAGCCCGGTGACCCAGTTTAAAGGAGGATAGAACAGCCCGATGACCAGTTCTAAAGGAGAAGAACAGCCCGGTGACCCAGTTCTAAAAGAGAAGAACAGCGCCATGGACCCAGTTCTAAAGGGAGAAGAACAGCCCGGTGACCCAGTTCTATAGGAGAAGAACAGCCCGATGACCAGATCTACAGAGAGAGAACAGCCGATGACCCAGATCTACAGGAGAAGAACAGCCCGATGACCCAGATCTAAAGGAGAAGAACAGCCCGATGACCCAGTTTAAACGGAGAAGAACAGCCCGATGACCCAGTTCTAACGGAGAAGAACAGCCCGGTGACCAGTTCTACGGAGAAGAACAGCCCCGATGACCCAGTTCTAAAGGAGAAGAACAGCCCTGATGACCCCAGTTCTAAAGGAGAAGAACAGCCCATGTCCAGTTCTAAAGGAGAAGAACAGCCTGATGACCCAGTTCTAAAGGAGAAGAACAGCCCTGCATGTCCCAGTTCTAACGGAGAAGAACACGCGATTGTCCCAGTTCTAAAGGAGAGAACAGACACCGGTGACCCAGTTCTAAAGGAGAAGAACAGAGCCCGATGACCCAGTTACTAAAGGAAGAGAACAGCCCGTGAACCAGTTTCTAAGAGGAAGAACAGCCCGAATGTCCAGATCTACAGGAGTAGAACAGCCTGGTTGACCCAGTGATTCTTAGGTGGGGAGGGCGGATAGCTACCAGTCATATTAGATTTAGTGTTCTAGTGGGGGGGTACTACCAGTCATTAGTTTAGTGTTCTAGGTGGGGGGTACTACCAGTCATTAGTTTAGTGTTCTAGGTGGTGGGGGGGTACTACCAGTCATTAGTTTAGTGTTCTAGGTGGGGGGGTACTACCAGTTCATTAGTTTAGTGTTCTAGGTGGGGGGGGGTACTACCAGTCATTAGTTTAGTGTTCTAGGTGGGGGGGGGGGGGGTACTACAGTCATTAGTTTAATGTTCTAGGTGGGGGGGGGGGGTACTACCAGTCATTAGTTTAGTGTTCTAGGTGGGGTACTACCAGTCATTAGTTTAGTGTTCTAGGTGGGGGTCTACCAGTCATTAGTTTAGTGTTCTAGTGGGGGGGGTACTACAGTCATTAGTTTGAGTGTTCTAGGTGGGGTGTACTACCAGTCATTAGTTTAGTGTTCTAGGTGGGGGGTACTACCAGTCATTAGTTTATGTTGTTCTAGGTGGGGGGGGGGGGGGGGTACTACCAGTCATTAGTTTAGTGTTCTAGGTTGGGGGGTACTACAGTCATTATTTAGTGTTTAGGTGGTCTACAGTCTAGTTTTAGTGTTCTAGGTGGGGGTACTACCAGTCATTAGTTTAGTGTTCTAGGTGGGGTGTACTACCAGTCATTAGTTTAGTGTTCTAGGTGGGGGGTACTACAGTCATTAGTTTAGTGTTCTAGGTGGGGGTACTACCAGTCATTAGTTTAGTGTTCTAGGTGGGGGGTACTACAGTCATTGTTAGTGTCTAGGTGGGGGGTACTACAGTATGTTTAGTGTTCTAGGTGGGGGGTACTACCAGTCATTAGTTTAGTGTTCTAGTGGGGGGGTACTACAGTCATTAGTTTAGTGTTCTAGGTGGGAGGTACTACAGTCATTATTTTAGTGTTCTAGGTGGGGGGGTACTACCAGTCATTAGTTTAGTGTTCTAGGTGGGGGGAGTACTTACCAGTCATTGTTAGTGATCTGGGTGTGGGGGTGCTACCAGTCATTAGTTTAGTGTTCTAGGTGGGGGTACTTACCAGTCATTAGTTTAGTGTTCTAGGGGGGTACTACCAGTCATTAGTTTAGTGTTCTAGGTGGGGGGTACTACCAGTCATTAGTTTAGTGTTCTAGGTGGGGGGGGGGGGGGTACTACAGTCATTGTTTAGTGTTCTAGGTGGGGGGGTACTACCAGTCATTCGTTTAGTGTTCTAGGTGGGGGGGGGGGGGTACTACCAGTCATTAGTTTAGTGTTCTAGGTAGGTGGGGGGTACTACAGTCATTAGTTTAGTGTTCTAGGTGGGGTACTGCACAGTCATTAGTTTAGTGTTCTAGGTGGGGGGGTACTACCAGTCATTAGTTTAGTGTTCTAGGGGGGGGGGGGGGGTACTACCAGTCATTAGTTTAGTGTTCTAGGTGGGGGGTACTACCAGTCATTAGTTTAGTGTTCTAGGTGGGGGGGGGGGTACTACCAGTCATTAGTTTAGTGTTCTAGGT
Source organism: Salvelinus sp. IW2-2015 (assembly GCF_002910315.2). NCBI lineage: Eukaryota > Metazoa > Chordata > Actinopteri > Salmoniformes > Salmonidae > Salvelinus > Salvelinus sp. IW2-2015. The sequence continues at coordinate 13,308,845 of NC_036872.1, forward strand.
GGGGGGGTACTACCAGTCATTAGTTTAGTGTTCTAGGTGGGGGGGTACTACCAGTCATTCGTTTAGTGATCAGGGTGGGGTACTACCAGTCATTAGTTTAGTGTTCTAGTGGGGGGGGGTACTACCAGTCATTAGTTTAGTGTACTAGGTGGGGGGGGGTACTACCAGTCATTAGTTTAGTGATCTGGGTGGGGGGGTACTACCAGTCACTAGTTTAGTGTTCAGGTGGGGGGGTACTACCAGTCATTAGGATAGTGTTCTAGGGGGGGGGTACTACCAGTCATTAGTTTAGTGTTCTAGGTGGGGGGGTACTACCAGTCATTCGTTTAGTGTTCTAGGTGGGGGGGGGTACTACCAGTCATTAGTTTTAGTGTTCTAGGTGGGGGGTTACTACCAGTCATTCGTTTAGTGTTTCTAGGTGGGGGGGGGGTACTACCAGTCATTAGTTTAGTGTTCTAGGTGGTGGGGGGGAACTACCAGTCATTAGTTTAGTGTTCTAGGTGGGGGGTACTACCAGTCATTAGTTTAGTGTTCTAGGTGGGGGGGGGACTACCAGTCATTAGTTTAGTGTTCTAGGTGCGGGGGGGGGTACTACCAGTCATTAGTTTAGTGTTCTAGGTGGGGGGGGAACTACCAGTCATTAGTTTAGTGTTCTAGGTGGGGGGGGGGGGGGGGGGGTACTACCAGTCATTAGTTTAGTGTTCTAGGTGGGGGTACTACCAGTCATTAGTTTAGTTTCTAGGTGGGGGGGTACTACCAGTCATTAGTTTAGTGTTCTAGGTGGGGGGGGGTACTACCAGTCATTAGTTTAGTGTTCTAGGTGGGGGGGGGTACTGCCAGTCATTAGTTTAGTGTTCTAGGTGGGGGGGTACTACCAGTCATTAGTTTAGTGTTCTAGGTGGGGGGGGTACTGCCAGTCATTAGTTTAGTGTTCTAGGTGGGGGGGGTACTACCAGTCATTAGTTTAGTTGTTCTAGGTGGGGGGGGGGGGGGTACTGCCAGTCAATAGTTTAGTGTTCTAGGTGGGGGTACTACCAGTCATTAGTTTAGTGTTCTAGGGGGGGGGGGGGGGTGGGGGGTACTGCCAGTCATTAGTTTAGTGTTCTAGGTGGGGGGGGGGTACTACCAGTCATTAGTTTAGTGTTCTAGGTGGGGGGGGTACTACCAGTCATTAGTTTAGTGTTCTAGGTGGGGGGGTACTACCGTCATTAGTTTAGTGTTCTAGGTGGGGGGTACTACCAGTCATTAGTTTAGTGATCTGGGTGGGGGGTACTACCAGTCATTCGTTTAGTGTTCTAGGTGGGGGGGGGGGTACTTACCAGTCATTAGTATAGTGTTCTAGGGGGGGTACTACCAGTCATTAGTTTTAGTGTTCTAGGTGGGGGGTACTACCAGTCATTAGTTTAGTGTTCTAGGTGGGGGTACTACCAGTCATTCGTTTAGTGTTCTAGTGGGGGGAACTACCAGTCATTGTTTAGTGCTCTAGGTGGGGGGGTACTACCAGTCATTAGTTTAGTGTTCTAGTGTGGGCGGGGTACTACCAGTCATTAGTTTAGTGTTCTAGGTGGGGGGTACTACCAGTTCATTAGTTTAGTGTTCTAGGTGGGGGGGGGGGGGGGGCACTACCAGTCATTAGTTTAGTGTTCTAGGTGGGGGGGGGGGACTACCAGTCATTAGTTTAGTGTTCTAGGTGGGGGGTACTACCAGTCATTAGTTTAGTGTTCTAGGTTGGGGGGGGGGGGGGTACTACCAGTCATTAGTTTAGTGTTCTAGGTGGGGGGTACTACCAGTCATTAGTTTAGTGTTCTAGGTGGGGGGGGTACTACCAGTCATTAGTTTAGTGTTCTAGGTGGGGGGGGTACTACCAGTCATTAGTTTAGTTTCTAGTGGGGGGGGTACTGCAGTCATTAGTAGTGTTCTAGGTGGGGGGGGTACTACCAGTCATTAGTTTAGTGTTCTAGGTGGGGGGTACTGCCAGTCATTAGTTTAGTGTTCTAGGTGGGGGGTACTACCAGTCATTAGTTTAGTGTTCTAGGTTGGGGGGGTACTACCAGTCATTAGTTTAGTGTTCTAGGGGGGGGGTGGGGGGTACTGCCAGTATTAGTTTAGTGTTCTAGGTGGGGGGGGGGTACTACCAGTCATTAGTTTAGTGTTCTATGGTGGGGGGTACTACCAGTCATTAGTTTAGTGTTCTAGGTGGGGGGGGGGTACTACCAGTCATTAGTTTAGTGTTCTAGGTGGGGGGGGGTACTGCCAGTCTTTAGTTTAGTGTTCTAGGTGGGGGGTACTGCCAGTCTTTAGTTTAGTGTTCTAGGTGGGGGGGGGTACTACCAGTCATTAGTTTAGTGTTCTAGGTGGGGGGGGGGGGGTACTACCAGTCATTAGTTTAGTGTTTCTAGGTGGGGGGTACTACCAGTCATTAGTTTAGTGTTCTATGGTGGGGGGGGGGGGGGGGGGGGGGGATATTACCAGTCAATATTTAAAAAACACTCAGATGTGATTATGCCTCAAGAGACCCACATACTGGAAAAGGATGCTGCTGGGTGGGGACAGAATGGGTGGGCAGTGCTGAGCGTAATACATTCAACCAAAAAAAGAGAGGTGTGTAACAACCTTAGGCGTAGTGGGTGCGGAGGCAGGTGCAGGAGGCAGAAAGTTCTGAATAGAGCTTTAATCAGCACCGGGCAAAATAGTACATACAACGAAACTGAGCGTCATAAAACAAAATGCCCAAAACAAGAAACAAACCCAGATTGCACTACCCCACATACAAAGTGGGAATAAACAAGCCCGCACGAAGAGCAGGCGGGCTTACCGACTTAAATAGCCAAACTAAAAGTCTAAATGAGAAACAGGTGAAACCAATCAGACCAAACCAACAGAAAAGGGAAAAAGTGATCGGTGGCAGCTAGTAGGCCGGTGACGACGACCGCCGAGCACCATCCAAAACAGGAAGAGGAGCCACCTTCGGTAGGAGTCGTGACAAGGTGTCTCTATTCTATTGTCCAAAACAGAAGTATACTGTACATGTTCAAGTGGAAAAAGAGTTTAAGGACCAAGAGGGATGAATCTTGATTTTACTGTTTAAGTTTTCAGAACAAAATATAATATTGGGAAATATTTATGCTCTGAATGAGGAAGACCCAGACTGCTTCCTTTAACTTAACAAAATAATACTGGATTTTGGTGACTTTCCTCTGGTACTAGGGCGTTACTATAATCAGGTCCCTGATGCATTTTTAGACAAATCCAAAACTGGTCTAACCAGGACCTCTAAAACTCAAGAAGCAATTAAAACACTGTGTAAAAATGCTGGTCTTTATTATATATGGAGATGGATCAATCCAACTGCTCGGGATTACACATTCTTTTCGAATGGGCATACTGTTTATTCACGCATCGACTACTTTCTGATCTCTCATAAAGTGGGTGCTTGCAGTGTGGGCATGATAGCTATGACCAGACCATGCACCCATTGATCTGACCGTTTGAATAGGAAAATGTAAATGTTTGGCGAATGAACACCAGCCTCTTACAATATAAGGTGTTTTGTGAATTCCTTAAAACACACATTTACGATATTCTTTGAAACAAACGACAGTGCGAAACAGGTACATGTCTGGGGAAACTTTTAAAGCTTACATACGCGGAGTAATGATACAACGATAAGCTACTATTAAGAAGTAAGACGAACAGAACATGGATCAACTTGAAACAGAGCTCCAAATGCTTGACAGGTAATATTGGTTCAATACTTTATTAAGTAAAAAAGCTGAATATTCCTTGTACAGGCTGAAGCAGAGATGGTATGAATCAGGTGAAAAGGCAGAAAAACTGTTGACCAGTCAATTGAAATTTGGAGAAGCAGATCGACAAGTAGGTGGAATCAGAAATACAACCGGCAGGCTGATTACCAATGATAAAGAAATAAACAATATATTTCGAGACTTCTATCAGGAACTTTATACTTCAGACGTTCCTTTAGATATAAAGGCTTCTACACCTGCATTTCTACACCTGCATTGCTTGCTGTTTGGGGTTTTAGGCTGGGTTTCTGTACAGCTATTTGAGATATCAGCTGATGTACGAAGGGCTATATAAATACATTTGATTTGATTTGATATACAGAAAGCAGAGCCATTCTTTCAGAATTTGCAACTTCCTAAACTAACAGAGGAAGACAGGAATTGGCTCGACAGCCCCATTACAAGCACACAGTGGTAAAACAGGGCTTTCAGAATATTATTTAATATATGTACAATGACCCCAAATCCATAGTAGTCACTAACAGACTACGATCATGTCCATTCTCAGTAAGACGAGGCACGAAAAACAAGGTGACTGTCTGTCGCCTCTCCTATTTATTATAGCAATAGAACCATTGAGCCAAAGCCATTAGGCTGCATCAGTCAAAGGGGTTACTATGGGAGGCAGGGAGAATACACTACTGCTTTATGCAGACAACATATTACTATTAATGTCAGACTCCCAACTCTCCATAATAACCTTTTAATGGACCTAGTAAATGCGTTCTCAGAGATATCGGGCTATAAAGTAAACTGGACCAAATCTGAACTAATGCACCTATCAAAACATTGTCTGAGAAATGACTTCCTCAGCTGGAGGATTCAATGAGTCCCTAAAAACTTGGGGTACCTTGGGGATCACTTTAAATCCTGGTCTAGAAAACACGATTTCTGAAAACCTTGACCCACTATTGAACAAAATTCAGCTCCAGTTTAAGAGCTGGACTAAGCTATAAATCTCATTATGGGGTAGGATACAGAATTACGTCATCAGCATGTTACCACTGTCCATACCTGTCTATACTTTTTAAAATCCATAGACAAAATGATTACTGAGTTTATTTGGGCCAGTAAAAGGGCCAAGAGGAAACTAGCGAGATTACAGGCAAAGACTGAGAAGGGAGGATTAAAGCTCCCTAACATGCAATTATATCAAGAAGCCTCTGTAGCTGTTCAAATAGGCTCTCTCTTTATTGACAACTCTAATAGACTCTCTCTTTATTGACAACTCTAATAGGCTCTCTCTCTTTATTGACAACTCTAATAGGCTCTCTCTTTATTGAGAACTCTAATAGGCCAATTTGGGTGGACATGGAAGAGGAACTAAATTCCCCCATTCGGAGCATCAGATTATTTGAGTCAACAAAATGCGGGACTGCAGAATCCAATAATGTCCCATACAAAAACATTTCTGGAGTCAGATTCATGAGAGAGAGAGATCTTCACCTTTCCTGACAAGCTCTGCTTCATCATGGAACAAGCCTACATTGAAAAAAGGGGGTCACATGGTTTTCTGGAAAGGTTGGTATAGAAAGGGAATAAAGAACATTGGTTATCTGTATCAAGAAAACTTGTTTACCTCTTTTGAAGAACTGAAGTCCAAGTATAATTTACAGAAACAAGACTTTTGGAGATTTCTCCAGTTTAGAGATTGTATATTTTAAGGTAGGACAGAATAGCAACAAATTCTCTGTACATTCTGTAATAAGTGTTAAGATAGAAATCCTTTCCAAATTATCACATACCGGCAGGGCTTTCATATAGGTTGACTTAATGAAACATGTAAGAGCCTCAACGCCCTATGGGGAAAAAGACCTGGAGGTAACATTTGGAGAGGAGGAGTGGAATATAATACTACCACAGATGCTCCTTCCTATGAGAGATGCCTGGTCCAAGCTGATTCAATATAAAAAAAAGTGTTTAATAGGATTCATTGAACTCCTCTGAGGTTGAACAGAATAGGTTTGATAGAATCCAGTCTATGCTGGATTCTATCAAAGTCAAGGACAGGTGACATGATACATATGTTCTGTGACTGTCCAAATTTACATACCTTTTGGCAGAAGGTAATGGAAAATATGAGGGATATTCTGGGTACCACAATACCTGCAAAATCCTGCTTTGCTATTACTGAATATCACTAAGGATATTGATAGGCTGAGAAGCTCATGTTTCAACTGGCTAAAAGTTGCTCTAACCACAGGCAGTCGTATTGAGACACTGGAGGGAGGAGGACCCTCCCTCATATAAGGAATGGTACGAAGTCTTGGCAGAAACAGCTTCATATGATTGAAAAGTGTGTTTTCTCTTCTATCTTCTTTATTGTATATATATTGGTACGGCAACCGCACCGCCCACAACCGTAGGGTTGACAGACTCCAGCGGTCTGCCCAACGCATTACCGGGGGCAAACTTCCCGCCCTCCTGGACACCTACAGCATCCGATGCCACAGGAAGGCCAAAAAGATAATCAAGGACCAAGAGACTGAAAAACAACTTCTATCTCAAGGCCATCAGATTGCTAAACAGCCATCTCCAGCACATCAGGGGTGGCTGCCTATATACATAGATTAGGAATCACTGGCCACTTTAAGGAAAGGAAACACTAGCCACTTTAAGGAAAGGAATCACTGGCCACTTTAAGGAAAGGAATCACTGGCCACTTTAAGGAAAGGAATCACTAGCCAATTTAAGGAAAGGAATCACTGGCCACTTTAAGGAAAGGAATCACTAGCCACTTTAAGGAAAGGAATCACTAGCCACTTTAAGGAAAGGAATCACTAGCCACTTTAAGGAAAGAATCACTGGCCACTTTAAGGAAAGGAAACACTGGCCACTTTTAGAAATGGAACACTGGCCACTGTAGTAATGTATCTAACATTACTCATCTCATATGTTGTATAAACGTCACTCCACACTATTCTACGGTATCTTAGTCACTTATAAATTGTGTTTACGTATTGCATCACCCATCTCATATGTATATACTGTATTGTGTTCTATACTACACCACTGACTGTTAAACAGCCATCTCCAGCACATCAGAGACTGCTGCCTATAGGACATAGATTAGGAATCACTAGCCACTTCAAGGAAAGGAAACACTAGCCACTTTAAGGAAAGGAAACACTAGCCACTTTAAGGAAAGGAAACACTAGCCACTTTAATAATATCTGTGTATCTCGCATTAGTCATCTCATACAGTTGAAGTCGGAAGTTTACACACACCTTAGCCAAATACATTTAAAGTCAGTTTTTCACAATTCCTGACATTTAATCCTAGTAAAGATTCCCTGTCTTATGTCAGTTAGGATCACCACTTTATTTGAAGAATGTGAAATGTCAGAATAATAGTRGAGAGAATGATTTATTTCAGCTTTTATTTCTTTCATCACATTCCCAGAGGGTCGGAAGTTTACATACACTCMATTAGTATTTGGTAGCATTGCCTTTAAATTGTTTAACTTGGCTCAAACGTTTTGGGTAGTCTTCCACAAGCTTCCCACAATAAGTTGGGTGAATTCTGGCACCCCATTCCTCCTGACAGAGCTGGTGTAACTGAGTCAGGTTTGTAGGCCTCCTTGCTCGCAGACACTTTTTC
>NC_036872.1:13322141-13325921 GCF_002910315.2 Salvelinus sp. IW2-2015
TGATGCCATCTATTTTGTGAAGGGCACCAGTCCCTCCTGCAGCAAAGCACCCCCACAATATGATGCTGCCACCCCCGTGCTTCACGGTTGGGATGGTGTTCTTCAAGCCTCCCCCTTTTTCCTCCAAACATAATGACGGTCATTATGGCCAAACAGTTCTATTTTTGTTTCATCAGACCAGAGGACATTTCTACAAAAAGTACGATCTTTGTCCCCATTTGCAGTTGCAAACCGTAGTCTGGCTTTTTTATGGTGGTTTTGGAGCAGTGACTTCTTCCTTGCTGAGCGGCCTTTCAGGTTATGTCGATATAGGACTCGTTTTACTGTGAATATAGATACTTTTGTACCTGATTCCTCCAGCATCTTCACAAGGTCCTTTTCTGTTGTTCTGGGATTGATTTGCACTTTTCGCACCAAAATACATTCATCTCTAGGAGACACAACGCGTCTCCTTCCTGAGCGCTATGACGGCTGCGTGGTCCCATGGTGTTTATACTTGCGTATTATTGTTTGTACAGATGAAAGTGGTACCTTCAGGTGTTTGGAAATTGCTCCCAAGGATGAACCAGACTTGTGGAGGTCCACTATTTTTTTTCTGAGGTCTTGGCTGATTTCTTTTGATTTTCCCATGATGTCAAGCAAAGAGGCACTGAGTTTGAACGTAGGCCTTGAAATACATCCACTGGTACACCTCCAATTGACTCAAATGATGTCAATTAGCCTATCAGAAGCTTCTAAAGCCATGACATTATTTTCTGGAAATTTCCAAGCTGTTTAAAGGTACAGTCAACTTAGTGTATGTAGACTTCTGACCCACTGGAATTGTGATGCAGTGAATTATAAGTTAAATAATCTGTCTGTACATTTTTGGGGGAAAAATGACTTGTGTCATGCACATAGTAGGTGTCCTAACTGACTTGCCATAACTATAGTTTGTTAACAAGACATTTGTGAAGTGGTTGAAAAACAAGTTTTAATGACTCCAACCTAAGTGTATGTAAACTAACGACTTCAACTGTATGTAGTGGTGTAATAATGTGTTGTATTGTAGATATGTAGTGGTAGAGTAGTGGTGTAATAATGTGTTGTATTGTAGATATGTAGTGGTAGAGTAGTGGTGTAATAATGTATTGTATATATGTAGTGGTAGAGTAGTGGTGTAATAATGTGTTGTATTGTAGATATGTAGTGGTAGAGTAGTGGTGTAGTAATGTGTTGTATTGTAGATATGTAGTGGTGTGGAGTAGTGGTGTAATAATGTGTTGGTATTGTAGATAATGTAAGTGGTAGAGTAGTGGTGTAATAATGTGTTGTATTGTAGAATATGTAGTGGTAGAGTAGTGGTGTTATATGAGGTTGTTGTAATTGTAGATATGTAGTGGTAGATTAGTGGTGTAATAATGTGTTGTATTGTAGATATGTAGTGTTAGAGTAGTGGTGTTAATAATGTGGTGTATTGTAGATATGTAGTGTAGAGTAGTGGGTGTAATAATGTGTTGTATTGTAGAGTAGTGTAGTTGGTAGAGTAGTGGTGTAATAATGTGTTGTATTGTAGATATGTAGTGGTGTAATAATGTGTTGTATTGTAAGATATGTAGTGGTAGAGTAGTGGTGTAATAATGTGTTGTATTGTAGATATGTAGTGGTAGATTAGTGTGTAATAATGTGTTGTATTGTAGATATTGTAGTGGTAGAGTAGTGGTGTAATAATGTGTTTGATATTGTAGATATGTAGTGGTAGAGTAGTGGGTAATAATGTGTTGTTTTAGATATGTAGTGGTAGAGTATGTGTAGTAAATGTGTTGTATTGTAGATATGTAGTGGGTGTAATAATGTGTTGGTATTGTAGATATGTAGTGGTGGAGTAGTGGTGTAATAATGTGTTGTATTGTAGATATGTAGTGGTGGAGTAGTGGTGTAATAATGTGTTGTATTGTAGATATGTAGTGGTGTAATAATGTGTTGTATTGTAGATATGTAGTGGTAGAGTAGTGGTGTAATAAATGTGTTGTATTGTAATATGTAGTGGTGTAGTAAATGTGTTGTATTGTAGATATGTAGTGGTAGAGTAGTGGTGTATAATGTGTTGTATTGTAGATATGTAGTGGTAGAGTAGTGGTGTAAATAATGTGTTGTATTGTAGATATGTAGTGGTGTAATAATGTGTTGTATTGGTAGATATGTGTGGTAGAGTAGTGGTGTAATAATGTGTGTATTGTAATATGTAGTGTAGATAGTGTTAATAATGTGTTGTATTGTAGATTATGTAGTGGTGTATAATGTGTTGTATTGTAGATATGTAGTGGTAGAGTAGTGTGTAATAATGTGTTTGTATTGTAGATATGTGAGTGGTGGTAAGTAAATGTGTTGTATTGTAGATATGTAGTAGTAGAGTAGTGGTGTAATAATGTGTTGTATTGTAGATATGTAGTGGTAGAGTAGTGGTGTAATAAGGTGTTGTATTGTAGATATGTAGTGGTGTAATAATGTGTTGTATTGTAGATATGTAGTGGGTAGGTAATAATGTGTTGTATTGTAATATGTATGGTAGAGTAGTGGTGTAATAATGTGTTGTATTGTAGATATGTAGTGGTGTAATAATGTGTTGTATTGTAGATATGGTAGTGGTATTATAATGTGTTGTATTGTAGAATATGTAGTGGTGTAATAATGTGTTGTATTGTAGATATGTAGTGGTAGAGTAGTGGTGTATAATGTGTTGTATTGTAGATATGTAGTAGTAGAGTAGTGGTGTAATAATGTGTGTATTGTAGATATGTAGTGGTAGAGTAGTGGTGTAATAATGTGTTGTATTGTAGATATGTAGTGGTGTAATAATGTGTTGTATTGTGAGATATGTAGTGGTAGAGTAGTGGTGTAATAATGTGTTGTATTAGATATGATAGTGGTGTAATAATGTGTTGTATGTAGATATGTAGTGGGTTGTAATAATGTGTTGTTATTGTAGATATGTAGTGGTGTAATAATGTGTTGTATTGTAGATATGTATGGGTAGAGTAGTGGGTATAATGTGTGTATGTAGAATATGTAGTGGTAGAGTAGTGGTGTAATAATGTGTTGTATTGTAGATATGTAGTGGTGTAATAATGTGTTGTATTGTAGTATGTAGTGGTAGAGTAGGGGTGTATAATGTGTTGTATTGTAGATATGTAGTGGTAGAGTATGGTGTAATAATGTGTGTATTGTAGATATGTAGTGGTGTAGTAAATGTGTTGTATTGTAGATATGTAGTGGTAGAGTAGGGGTGTAATAATGTGTTGTATTGTAGATATGTAGTGGTAGAGTAGTGGTGTAATAATGTGTTGTATTGTAGATATGTAGTGGGTTAATAATGTGGTTGTATTGTAGATATGTAGTGGAGAGTAGTGGTGTAATAATGTGTTGTATTGTAGATATGTAGTGGTAGAGTAGTGGTGTAATATGTGTTGTATTGTAGATATGTAGTGAGAGTAGTGGTGTAATAATGTGTTGTATTGTAGATATGTAGTGGTGAGTAGTGGTGTAATAATGTGTGTATTGTAGATATGTAGTGGTAGAGTAGTGGTGTATATAATGTGTTGTATTGTGATATGTAGTGGTGTAATAATGTGTTGTATTGTAGATATGTAGTGGTAGAGTAGGGGTGTAATAATGTGTTGTATTGTAGATATGTATAGTAGTGTGTATAATGTGTTGTATTGTAGATATGTAGTGGTAGAGTAGTGGTGTAATAATGTGTTGTATTGTAGATATGTAGGGTGTAATAATCTCTCTTCAACA